>NC_051863.1:200646970-200946970 GCF_015732765.1 Culex quinquefasciatus
GGTCAATGTAGATTCGAAAAGTACATTAAATTTCTTATAAAATGACTTGTTCCAAAAATTTTTACAGTCGAGTAACGGAAAATGAGAGAATTTTTAAAACTTTTTTAGTGTTTTTTTCGATGAAAAATACGTTTTTTCGGCGTCTAATTTTACAAAAAAGTCCCTTTGACACCAAATTTCTATCTCATCACCGTTTCAGGCTGCAAATTTTTGAAAAACACCTCTTTTTTCGCATGTTCAAAAATGGAAGGGGTCGTACCGCCCCTCCGTCACCAGATATCAAAAAACGGACCTCGGATTCGTGATCAGGGACAAAAGGGGTAACCCTTAGAACAAAGTTTCACGCAAATCGAAGAGGGGTCGGGGCAACTGCTGTGTGAGTTGGCGGAGAATTACCCAGGTTGAATTTTAAATATAAAAGGAAAACCGCATAAAAATTGCGGCAAAATATTTAAAACAAAAAATGTAGAAAATTTAGAAATTGAAAACTTTTGATTTCATTGACATATTCAATATTAATCGACAATTATATAAACAACACTATTTTTAAACGATTTCATGCAAATTGTGACTATTTAACAATTTTACCTAAAACTTATATGTGTTTTGTTAAAAAGCTTAAAAACTTAGTTTAGTCCTTGCCCTGATAAAAAGTTTGACTAACAGGATATCGTTGCCAAATAAAATTACAATTAAAATTTGTTTCTTAAAAATTATATTTCCAACCCTAGCGATGGTAAATGTGACGTAGATATATAAAAAAATATTTTCAGTTGCACTGACCAACGGCCGCCGAGTTATTTTCGATGCGAACGGACTTTCAATGTTTAACCATGAAGGATTTGTTACGAAAAATACAAAAGGCGTATGGAATGTGATGTGTGGAATAGAGATCACGAACAAAACAGCCGAAGCAGTTGGGAAGATTTGTTCAATACTTGGATTTGCGTAAGTTGATGCAATATTCGTTTTAAACAATATAACTGATTTAAAATTTTAACATTCTTTTAGCGGATACTTAAACTACTCCAACGTAATACTGGGTGACACCGAGACTGATTTATCATTCGATACGAATTCTCTTCTGATCAAGTCTTACCAAAACGTGTCCTCGGAGCCAAACTGCAAGGCACTGCGAATCGTTTGCGTTCCGTACATCAACGCTACCGAACACGAAATTAGCCACTTTGAAAATCAGCACAAAGAGCTTCCAGTACAGATCAACATTCATCCAAAGAATCCCATCGAAAATCCGCATTTACATCCGCATATTACGTTCCATGAAAATGCACACATTGAGATTATCGAGAATTTCGGAGATGATTATGACTGGCCGTGGAACGCGGACATTTATTTTGAAGGATTGTTCCTGTGCAGCGCCGTTGTGATCGACGTCAATTGGATTATCGTGGACAGTTCGTGCATGAGATTAATCAATCTGAAGCACGACTATATCTCAGTGGTAGTCGGAGGAGCCAAATCGTACTTGAAAATTGCTGGACCGTACGAACAAGTTTCGCGTGTAGATTGCTACCATTTCTTGCCTGAAGCAAAAGTGGTAATGCTTCATTTGGAGAGGAAGCTGAATTTCACTCGCCATGTACTTCCAACGTTCATCCCTGAAAAGTAGAAAAAATCAACATAGGGTTTTTTTTTCATTTCTCTAAAATAACTTTTTTGCAGAAATCACAACATCGAAGACAATCAGTGTCTAGCCGTTGGCCAAGATAAGCTGGGTAGAACTCGAACTCTCAGAGTGCATCTCAACATGACCGACTGTACCCCAGAAAAGCATATTTGTTATCAGCGTGATCCTCAGCGTGACTACTACCATGCAGAGCACTGCTATTCTGAAGGTAAACATTATCAAAAATCTAAATTGTCTACCACATTACCATATGTTACAATTTCAGCTGCAACCCGTTCCGGTGTAATCGTTTGCAAAACTAAACTTTCCGGTTGGTATCCGGTCGGCTTCTACCAGAACAAACACGGCCTTTGTGGATTCAACGACGTTGTTAAAATAATTTCATTAAAAGAGTTTTTCGATGACATACAGCACGTGTTGGGCCATCAAAAGTGTGACTATGAATTCAATTCACCTCCGTGCGCGGGAACACGTTGTCGGTATGGAAAGTGCATCGAAAAAGCGATGCTCTGCGATGGCAAGCTGGACTGCAACGACGGTTCTGATGAACTGCCGGAATTGTGCGCTAACCACAACTCAACTATCGCCGCGTGCCGTCCGGCTGAGTTCCGGTGCAACACCGGACAATGTGTGGCCAAGAATCGATTCTGCGACGGACATAACGACTGTGGAGACTTGTCTGATGAACCGCACGAGTGTTCGTGTTACACGTACTTGAAGTAGCTATTTGTTTTAAAATTTCACTATAATTACAAGCTAACCATTTTTATTATTTATTTATAGAATAACCGATCCATCGAAAATCTGCGATGGTTTCCGTAATTGCTGGGACAAATCGGACGAGAACCCTCGGCTGTGCAAGTGTACCACAAACAGCTTCCGATGTGGCGAGAGTGGCACCTGCGTTCCATTTGATTTCGTTTGTGACGGCGAGATCGATTGTCCCAGCAGTGAGGATGAAAAATTCTGCTACGCATTGCAACAGAATCCAACTGAAACGTAAGAACAAAAAAAAATCTAAATTTCAACCAATGCATAGATCCATCTTATTACCTTTCTAAACAGAAATTACGGTGAAGTGATGAAGCAAAGCTTTGGTATCTGGCACTCCAAGTGCTTCCCGAAGGACGTCAGGTACGACGACCAGACAATAAAGGAGATTTGTGACAGCATCGGGTACCACCGCATCGCAAAGGTTTACGGACGCAAGATGCTGCACGAATCCCGACTACGAACGGCCAACAGTACTGACAATCCGGTAGACCGGCTGCGCAAGGCGGCAACCAAGGCCGTAGTGTTGAACAAATTTTCCAAGGTGCTGATCAACGAGAAGCAGTCCTACTTCATGAAGCCGAGCCGACCGATGTTCAAGCTGGTTAACTGGGACGAGCATGATGAACAGAATTGTGATCGACTGGAAATTAATTGTGGAGAATGATTATGGCGATTTAACAGGATGAAATTAAACCATTTT
Source organism: Culex quinquefasciatus (assembly GCF_015732765.1). Lineage (NCBI taxonomy): Eukaryota > Metazoa > Arthropoda > Insecta > Diptera > Culicidae > Culex > Culex quinquefasciatus. Next base: position 200,650,093 of record NC_051863.1, read on the forward strand.
TACTTTAAATCCAGTGTAAAATTATGTTATGTCCGAAAATAATTATTTATTTAACAACCAAAAGATTAGATAATTATACACTCATCTATGATGCATACAGTATGTCAAATATTTGTACGAAAACTTTTTTGGTGTAAATGTACATAAAAACGACTAAAGTATCAACTTTTATACGTTAATCAACGCGGCAGAATGTCCTCTTCAAAATCCTATCGTTCACCCCAAACTGGCAGCGCTTGTCCGAGAGAATGATGGTCTCGATTTGAGAGAATAGTGGTACCATTAACGGACACAGAGAACACAGCTCGAGATGGGCGATAGAACTATTCTCTCGAGGTTCATTTGCAAAAAAAGTTCATCCGTCAAACAAAAAATCAAAAGTGTCGACTACGGGAATCGAACCAGAGACCTTTGACAGACCAACCCAATAACTTAGCTGCCTCGGCCACCACAGCTTGGTGACCATGGAGAGGTCAGAAGTCGATGTATGACACTTGTTGGAGATTTATTGATTCAACTGACGAATGAACTCATTTGTTATGATGGTGTGAGTTGGTACAATTATTCTATCGATTTTGGCACTGAGCCCTCAATAAATTTTGAGAGAACGATTCTCTCGACTCTGAATTTAGGGTGTTGAGTTCGTGAAAAAAACGTATTCTTAAAAAATACAAAAATTGTTTATTGAAAAGAATAAAAAGTGAGGTAAATTAATTGTCCGTACCCCAAAAAAAACACACACACACACACACTCAGTCGCACTCAACAGCAACAAATTCAGCGCGCTTTCGGGCGACAAAAACAACAACAATGCCAGCCCAGGAGGAGGAGACGCGGTTCCAGCACCCGGCCAGTCGGCAAGTAAACAAAAGCAACCACCTTTGATGGTGAAGAACACCACGGATTTTTACTAGCTCGTGGCGATAGTGGAATGTTGTAAATTTGGTTTCAATCCAATTTACAAACTAACCCGATTTGGAACCAAGGTGACCTGCTTCTCCGTCAAAGATTTTGACAAGTTGCAGGAGCTCCTCAAGAGGAAGAAAGTGGAATTCTACACCCACGAACGACGGAGCGAACGAAATCATCGGGTAGTTCTTCGTGGTTTGCCTGATGAACTGAAACCGGATGAGGCGCCAGCAGGCGTCGAAGCCGAAACCGCCGGCAAGGAAGTCGGAGAAGCAGAGTCCAGCAGTTCCGGCGTTCACGCCGGCGGAGTTCCCTCCGTTGCCGGGTGCAGTCCCGGACGGAACATCGAAGGATCGCCCTCGCCCCGCAAGAAGCAGCCAAGGAAGCTCCCGAGCCGGTGGAGCCACGAAAGAGGAAGCCGGGGAGGTGCTTTACAGTTCTGCTGAGCTGTGGGGCATTTTCTCCGAGTACATCGGCAGATTCAAAACCTGCAAGACCCGCTTGGACCAAGTAACCCTCGTCAGTTACATGATCTCCAAGTATGGATTTTAAGGAGTTTTTTTTTTGTTATATATTAGTTATTTAACGATCCTCAGTCCCAACCTGGTCACAGCACCTAAAAGGATCTAATAAAAATAAGCTATGAATAAAAAAATGTCCGTACCACTAATAAAATTACGAAATCTAATCGATTGGAGTTAATTCTCCAAGTAAATATTGATGCCTTGTCAAATACAAGTACATTAAGCTAGTTTGTGACAGTTTTTAACTTCTGATACTTTTTTAGTAAGTTTATATAAAAAAGAGGTTAAAATTAACTTTTTTAAGTAAAACTTATCTTTTCTAAATTTTTTTTTATAATAATAATTTGAAGAGGACATTCTGCCGCATCGATTGACGTAGGGGAGAGTGGGGAGACTTGATCCCCGGGGAGACTTGATCAGCATGTGGGTAAAACAATTATCTTTGTTCTAGAAAGTTGTGCGAAATTGACTAAAACTCATTGTAGAAAACAAAGAAAAAAATTAAAAAATGTTTGGGTTGAGTTACACACATTTTTCCAAGAAGTGCTGCAAAAAACTTCCAAGAGATCTTTTTCCTTTGTTTTGATAAGTATAGAAAACACTCAAAAATTATTCAAAAAAATATGTTTTATACATGAATTGTTTGATAAACATATCAACTCCAAAACCCTTACGCATTTGACGTTAAATTTATCGTCATACTATTTTTACAATCAATTATTTAAAAAAGTGCGTTAAGGGAGACTTGATCCCTGCATTTTTACAGTCACTGGAATAAGCCTCAAGATTAAATAATTTGGCTGGGTTTTCGTACATAGTTTCTTTCAGTATAGTTGTACATAACTAACTGCAGTTTGAACCATTTTTCAAAAGTTTTGTAAACAAAAATTACCAGCTTTCGTAAACATGCTCAATTTTGGTCTAAAAAAGAAAATTTTAAGTTTTTAAATATTTTACATGCTAAACTTGTTATATTTTGAACACAAACGTATAGGTTTAATGTGAAATTGCTGTATCTTATAGAAAATTAAAAGTTTGGATGAATAAGAAACATTTTGCTTAAGATTTCTTCAAAATGTTGAAAGGGGGATCAAATTACCCCCAACATTTTGAAAATGCCGTTTTAAAATATTTTTTTAAAAAGCTTGGCATTATTCGAAGAGTTTATCTGATGAAAACCCCTTATCAGCCAAACATAGATGAATGTTTAAGCTTTCAATTCATGCAAAAAGATCATAGTTTTGTGAGAAATTGACAGAGTTATGTGCGATACAAAAAAAGGGGATCAAGTCTCCCCACTCTCCCCTATACAAGTTGGTACTTTAGTCGATTTTATATACTTTGACACCAAAAAAAAAATCCGTACAGGCGGGTACGGACAAATATTTGACTCACTGTACATAAATCATGTTTGTTGTGGACATGTACTCTGCTTTTTCGCATTTGTTTTGTTTTGGCCCATTTGAAATTTTCCTTGACCGGTTCCTTACCAAGTGCTTACACTACTTATAGAGGAATATCAACGTGGAATCGTTTTTTTTTTTATAAAATTGAATATAATGTTAAAAACTTGAATATTTCCCAAAAGTACTCCAAAGTAATCTGGGAATGTGCAATCCAAGATGACGGCCAATACGGCTGAACTGTAAAAAGGAAATATTTATGTGGGCTGAAAACAGGCAATCAACCGCTCAAATTTAATTGATTTGAGGTCACTAAACTAAAATATATCGGTTCCCTTCGATAAACGCAAAAATCAACCAGCAGATTCGGATTTAAAACCGTCAAAAACTGACCTATAACACGATTTGCTTCCAGACACGAAAAATTTGGACCCTTTTTTTAGTACGTGCCTTGACTATCACGAACGGTGCCTGATTTTTTTTTCATAAAATTATTTTTATTAGAGCATCTCCACCGGTGCGCACATAAATGAGTGACTATTTTGTTCACCCACAGCGCTACTATTTTAGTTTAGTCACCCTTCCCACACCGGTCGTTGATAAAACGGGTTGGTAATATAGTCACTGCCAACCCCACCGGGGGTGAGTATCAGCTTATTTTGACGTTTCAAAATAAAATATGTTTCAGTTTATTGGCATGACCAATTAGCCAAAATCTTCAAAGCCAGTATGTAGTAATTATTTCAAAAAAAAAAACTGGATTGGCCACAACCTGGATTGGTCCGGGTTCCCCGGGGAATGTTCCGTTGGAGCGACATTGGCAGCACCGTATGAATATGGGCAATATTGGTGTCAAACTTCACGATTTTTAAAATCACATATGGAAATTACGAAAACTGACATTTTAAACGGACTGGACAGAACCCGGATGGTTCCGGGTTCCCCGGAAGATGTTCCGTTGGAGGGACATTGGCGGCAACGATGGATATGGGCAATATTGGTGTTAAATTTCACGATGTTCAAAATCACATATGGAAGTCACGAAAATGGACATTGTGAGTGGACTGGCCACAATCCGAATTGGTCCGGGTTCCCCCGGGATGTTCCGTTGAGCGGACATTGACGGCACCGTATGAATATGGGCAATATTGGTGTCAAACTTCACGATTTTCAAAATCACATATGGAAATTACGAAAACTGACATTTTAAACGGTCTGGCCAGAACCCGGATGGTTCCGGGTTCCCCGGAAGTTGTTCCGTTGGAGGGACATTGGCGGCAACGATGGATATGGGCAATATTGGTGTTAAATTTCACGATTTTCAAAATCACATATGGTAATCACGAAGATGGACATTGCGAGTGGACTGGCCACAATCCGAATTGGTCCGGGTTCCCCCGGGGATGTTCCGTTGAGCGGATATTGGCGGCATCGTATGAATATGGGCAATTTTGGTGTCAAACTTCACGATTTTGAAAATCACATGTGAAAATTATGAAAATGGTCATTTTTAACGAACTGGCCACAACCCGGATGGTTCCGGGTTCCCCGAGGAATGTTCCGTTGGAAGGACATTGGCCGCCCCGTATGAATATGGGCAATATTGGTATCAAACTTCACAATTTTCAAAATCACATGTGAAAATTACGAAAATGGACTTTTTGAGTGAACTGGCCACACCCCAGGTAGTTTCGGGTTCACCGGGGGAAGTTATATGTATATGTTGGTGTCAAACTTCACGGTTTTCAAAATCACGAAAATGAGCATATAAAGTTTATTCGTCACAAACTGCATCAGTCCGAGTTCCCCGGAGTATGTTTCGTTGAAGGGACCTTATCGGCACAAATGAATAAATAACAAATATTGAAGTTGAAAAGAAATATCAAATGATTTTTTCTAAAGTCATCCACAATCCACAATTTAAATAAATTCAAAAAATAAATTCCTTCAAAGTACCTTCAACGGAACATCGCCATGGGAATCCGGACCAATTCGGATTGTGGCCAGTCCACTCACAATGTCAAATCAAATTAAATTATTCGCTCTACAGCATTGCCTTGGCGTTCTCGATTGCGAGATTCCTACTCGAAACTAGGTGTCCGAAGGCTTGATTGTTGAGGCAATTGCAAACCTCTTTTTACACCTTAGCTTCCATCCACCCCGGAATTCAAACTGACGACCTTTGGATTGTTAGTCAAACTGCCCACCAGCGACTCCACCGAGACAAGACCCAGGGAGACGACTCCTACACCTGGACTGAGCTAACGACCTAACCTTTTTAGGTTAGTCCGGGGCCAACATTTACTTCCCGTCCGACGGAAGGCGTGATCAGACAAATCTCGTCTCGAAAAATGCCACCGGGACTGTCTGGAATCGAACCCAAGCCAGCTGCTCCTACACCACGGTTCCGGCCCACTCACAATGTCCATTTTCGTAATTTCCATATGTGATTTTGAAAATCGTGAAGTTTGACACCAATATTGCCCATATTCATACGGTGCCGCCAATATCCGCTCAACGGAACATCCCCGGGGGAGCCCGGACCAATCCGGGTTCTGGCCAGTCCGTTTAAAATGTCAGTTTTCTTTTAGATTACGTTTCGGCTTTCGGTCACTTGGTAAAATCAAACACCAGTTTGCTTTCTTCTCCGACGTTTCGGTTCATATAGAACCTTTTTCAAGGAATCTAAAATTTATTTGGTGGTAAAATTGGGCACAACATAATTACAAAGAATCTTACCGAAAAGAAGGTGCTTTTCGTCTGTTGGTACTTTTCCAAGCACTCAACTGTCAGGTGGTGGGAAATACTAATAAAGGGTAAATTTTAATTAGCCAAAATTAGCATCACTTTTGTTTCCGTGTACTCACACGCTTGCGAGTCTGGCCACTCTCCAAGATTCGCTCGTCCCATGGAGATTTCGACTCGAACCACAATACGGTAGCACCAGAAAATTATCACACTTCTCATTCGGCGCGCCAACTTTTAAGATGGCAGTACAAGTGAAAAAAAAAAAAACGACTATTGTGTGTGTTATGTAAACATTATGTGTTAGTATGTGTGTTGTCCCTACTGTTTGTGTTGTTTTTATTTGGTTTGTTTTGGTTAGCATTCCTTTTGTTTTGATGTTTTTAATTTCATGTAAAATTCCAGCATATGCAGCATGTAGGTTGTCCGTGTCCGTCCGTTTGTTCACTGTTTTGTCTGTGTTTTTTATGTGACAACTCTCCAAGATTGGCAGATTACTCGATTTCATTGAGCGATCTACTATTTTGATGGAGTCAATCCCGATAGAGTGTTCCATAGCTGTTGCGTGTTGAACCAATGCTGATTTTTCCTTCGCCCAGCTGATCTGTGGATCAGTGTTTGTGTAGCCCTGCTGTCTCAGTGTTTGTATCCTCTTGATGTCCGTTTTGTGTCCGGACATCCTCTGTTTCAGCTTTGTTGTTGTGAGCCCAATGTAGCATGCATCGCAATCATTACACGGGATGCTGTAGATCACGTTGCTTTGCTCTTGTATTGGTGTTTTGTCTTTCACTAGTGGCAGCAGTGTGTTGACTGTTTTGGTGTTCTTTGTAGCAATGTGTACGGTTGGATATTCCTTCTGCAGTGTTTTGGTTATCTGTTGTGTAAGTCCAACGATATTGGTGAGAGAGTAGAATGTTTTGTTGTTCCTTCATTCCCACTCTCTTCCATAGCTGTAACCGTCTCTTGCTGTGTTGTTGTCGTTGTTGCTCCCTCTTGTTCTGGAATCTGTTGTGTTTGTCCTAGCCTGTTCAGCACCCGACTGATTAACGACCTGGGATAGTCATTAGCAGCGAGATGTTTTCTTACGGTGTTTTTGATCTCCGATAAATCGATGTTCGTGGACAAAGTTTTCACTCTGTTGGCAAAGTTGAACGCAACATTCATTTTGTGGTGTAGAGGGTGACAAGAGTGGAAATTAAGGAAGCGACCCGAAGCGATGGGTTTTATGTACCACTCCGTGCGGATTGTTTGGTCTTCCCTTCTGATCAGCGTCATGTCTAGGAACGGTAATCGACAATTTTGTTCTACTTCCACAGTAAATTGAATGTGTTCGTTTTGCTGGTTGAATATCCCTTGCACGTAGTCGATCTTGTTGGCTGGCAGAGCAAGGAAAAGGTCATCAACATATTTCCGGATGATTTCAACTGGGAAATCCAAGCTTTCAATGGCACGATCAAGCAGACATTCGGTGACCCAGTCGGATACTACAGGGGATACTGGATTGCCCATCGCAGTTCCAAACTGTTGAACGTAGTATTCCCCATTAAAGGAGAAGTAACTACAGTCGATGCAGAATTCTACAAACTCGCAAAACAGACTTTTGCAGATTTCTGTGTGCGGTTGTATCTCAGCCCAGCGACTTTTTATGCTGCTGATTAGCTATGGAAGAGAGTGGGAATGAAGGAACAACAAAAACATTCTACTCTCTCACCAATATCGTTGGACTTACACAACAGATAACCAAAACACTGCAGAAGGAATATCCAACCGTACACATTGCTACAAAGAACACCAAAACAGTCAACACACTGCTGCCACTAGTGAAAGACAAAACACCAATACAAGAGCAAAGCAACGTGATCTACAGCATCCCGTGTAATGATTGCGATGCATGCTACATTGGGCTCACAACAACAAAGCTGAAACAGAGGATGTCCGGACACAAAACGGACATCAAGAGGATACAAACACTGAGACAGCAGGGCTACACAAACACTGATCCACAGATCAGCTGGGCGAAGGAAAATCAGCATTGGTTCAACACGCAACAGCTATGGAACACTCTATCGGGATTGACTCCGTCAAAATAGTAGATCGCTCAATGAAATCGAGTAATCTGCCAATCTTGGAGAGTTGTCACATAAAAACACAGACAAAACAGTGAACAAACGGACGGACACGGACAACCTACATGCTGCATATGCTGGAATTTTACATGAAATTAAAAACATCAAAACAAAAAGGAATGCTAACCAAAACAAACCAAATAAAAACAACACAAACAGTAGGGACAACACACATACTAACACATAATGTTTACATAACACACACAATAGTCGTTTTTTTTTTTTTTTCACTTGTACTGCCATCTTAAAAAGTTGGCGCGCCGAATGAGAAGTGTGATAATTTTCTGGTGCTACCGTATTGTGGTTCGAGTCGAAATCTCCATGGGACGAGCGAATCTTGGAGAGTGGCCAGACTCGCAAGCGTGTGAGTACACGGAAACAAAAGTGATGCTAATTTTGGCTAATTAAAATTTACCCTTTATTAGTATTTCCCACCACCTGACAGTTGAGTGCTTGGAAAAGTACCAACAGACGAAAAGCACCTTCTTTTCGGTAAGATTCTTTGTAATTATGTTGTGCCCAATTTTACCACCAAATAAATTTTAGATTCCTTGAAAAAGGTTCTATATGAACCGAAACGTCGGAGAAGAAAGCAAACTGGTGTTTGATTTTACCAAGTGACCGAAAGCCGAAACGTAATCTAAAATAATTGTAACGGTCGTGAAAAACTACAATGTCAGTTTTCGTAATTTCTTTATGTGATTTTGAAAATCGTGAAGTTTGACACCAATATTGCCCATATTCATACGGTGCCGCCAATATCCGCTCAAAGGAACATCACCGGGGGAACCCGGACCAATTTGGATTGTGGCCAGTCCACTCACTATGTCCATTTTCGTAATTTCCATATGTGATTTTGAAAACCGTGAAGTTTGACACCAATATTGCCCATATTCATACGGTGCCGCCAATATCCGCTCAACGGAACATCCCCGGGGGAACCCGGATCAATCCGGGTTCTGGCCAGTCCGTTTAAAATGTCAATTTCGTAATTTCTTTATGTGATTTTGAAAATCGTGAAGTTTGACACCAATATTGCCCATATTCATACGGTGCCGCCAATATCCGCTCAACGGAACATCCCCGGGGGAACCCGGACCAATTCGGATTGTGGCCATTCCACTCACAATGTCCATTTTCGTAATTTTCATATGTTATATTGAAAATCGTGAAGTTCGACACCAATATTGCCCATATTCATACGGTGCCGTCAATGTCCGCTCAACGGAACATCCCGGGGGAACCCGGACCAATTCGGATTGTGGCCAGTCCACTCACAATGTCCATTTTCGTGACTTCCATATGTGATTTTGAACATCGTGAAATTTAACACCAATATTGCCCATATCCATCGTTGCCGCCAATGTCCCTCCAACGGAACATCTTCCGGGGAACCCGGAACCATCCGGGTTCTGGCCAGTCCGTTTAAAATGTCAGTTTTCGTAATTTTCATATGTGATTTTGAAAATCGTGAAATTTAACACCAATATTGCCCATATCCATCGTTTCCGCCAATGTCCCTCCAACGGAACATCTTCCGGGGAACCCGGAACCATCCGGGTTCTGGCCAGTCCGTTTAAAATGTCAGTTTTCGTAATTTCCATATGTGATTTTGAAAATCGTGAAGTTTGACACCAATATTGCCCATATTCATACGGTGCCGCCAATATCCGCTCAAAGGAACATCCCTGGGGGAACCCGGACCAATTCGGATTGTGGCCAGTCCACTCACTATGTCCATTTTCGTAATTTTCACATGTGATTTTGAAAATCGTGAACTTTGACACCAAAATTGCCCATATTCATTCCGCCAATGTCTGCTTAACGGAACATCTTCGTGGAAACCCGGAACCATCCGGGTTGTGGCCAGTCCACTAAAAATGTCCATTTTCGAAATGTTCATATGCGATTTAAAAAATCGTGAAGTTTGACACCAACACTGTCCATATTCATAGGTGCCGCCAATATCCTTTCAACGGAACATCCCCCGGGGAACCTGGGCCAATCCGGGTTGTGGCCAGTACAATGAAAATGTCCATCATCAATGTCCAGTTCCGTGGAACCATAAAAAAACCATTAAAAAAAATCTTGATTTTCCTTTCACTTCAAGCAGATGTCAAATATTTGTGCGCGCTACTAGTGGGCGACTAAATTTGGTCACCCGCTGTTCACCGAGGGTCGAGCTGCTATTTTATGAGCGCGTTTGTGAGCGACCGGTGTGGGGATGAGTGATGGTGGAGCGCTTCCAAATCCTTACTGCGCGCGCCCGGTGGAGATGGTCTTAGGTCCTTTTCGGTACTGGGACCTGGTTAGGACCGAGTCGGCATTTGTAATTACATTTGACTTAATAATTACAGAGGATCTTGTCTGTAAATGTTAGTGGGAGGGGAGCCGATTACCCGCGGCCTACTCGGGGTTAGTAGGGAAGGGATTTATGTTAAAGACAAGGCGTGGGAAGGGAAGGGGGATTGTGTAGGGGTCTTAGTTGGCTCTGCTGGCCTTTGCTTTTGTCCTCAGCCGCAACTCGGTGCCCAGCTGCTGGGGCGTTCTTGCTTTGCTTCCGGTGAAAACCAGAAACGACGGCTTTGTGTGAAGGCGAGTTAAACTAACTGAAGGAAAACTAACTGAAGGAAAACTAAAACGGTGCCTGATTTGATTTGGCCTGATTCTCGGTTGATTTTGACGAAGAACTTCGTCTTAGGGCTCTATACAGGGTAGCAATCCAAAATTTCCAAATGAAACCGAAAAATGAAACGCCTTCCCCAAGCAAAGGGGAAAATCACAGAAGCAGCGCGGCCGACGGTTTTGATATAAATATAAACGCCACCCCCTCCACAGCATTAGTTTAGTCGGTGGTCTACCACCGAAGCGAGAGGAGCTCAGCTCTTCTCGCGAGCGCCAGCCTTCTCTCTTCCCTACAAAACCACGGGAAATTTGAAAGCTGGCTTCAGTCGGTGGTCTACCACCGAAGCGAGAGGAGCTCAGCTCCTCTCGCAAGCGCCACCAAGCGCTTGGCAGTAGTGGCCACCACCTGGAGGCCCCGGGGATGTTTCGATAAGGGAACATTTGCGGAACCATAAGAGTTGGGGCAATATGGGTATCAAACTTAAGGGATTTTGATACTGGACATGAAATTTGACATTTTGGCAGTAATGGCCGCAACCTAGAGTGGCCGGAGGCCCCGGGGATGTTCCGATAAGGGTACATTTGCGGAACCATAAAAGTTGGGGCAATATAAGTATCAAACTTGAGGGTTTTTGATACTGGACATGAAATTTGTAGTGGCCGCAATCCGGAGTGACCGGAGCCCTCGGGGGTGTTCCGATGAGGGGACATTTGCGGAACCATAAGAGTTGGAGCAATATGGGTATCAAACTTCAGGGTTTTTGATACTGGACATGAAATTTGAAATTGGCGGAACCATAAGAGTTGGGGCAATAATGGTTTAAAAATGTAGCTGCTCCTCTGTGATGTTGCTGCACGGTTACGCAAAACGGAAATGAAATTAAATCCAGCCTCGGAATAGAGTTATCTACGTGCGTATGTATTGCGTGTACGTACACGAAAAAGATTGAGGTTAAATTTTGTACAGTCCAGCAAAACAAATGGCGTGCTAGTGTGCGTGAGAGCGGGCTTAGATAACTCTATCAGAATCACCTCGAAATTTACGAGCGATTACATATGTGTGTGTGTGAGTGTAAGCGCGTGCAGTCCAAAATCTCAGCCTGCTGCGCCCCACTTCAGCTCATAATTTTTGGATCGTCGTCGAGGCCACATCAGCTGCAGCAGAAGAGGGCGCAGAAGGCGAAAATTTCCTAGGCAGCCCAACGGACAAACAACGAAGAACAACCGCTGCACCGCAGAGAAGCAAACCACAGGCCAAGGTTCCGAAGGAGAGAGGAAACCGGCCAAGCCCGCGGCCCGTCCGCTGGTTGACGAAACGAATCTGGCCGCCATCACCCCGAAGGATCGGAACTTCGGAACGAATCGCCACTGCAGACCATCGGGAAAGAAGAAGAGCAGCTCCTCCACCATCGCAAGTGTAACGGACAAGAAGCAAAAGCCCCGCCGCAAGTAGCACTTAGGAACGTGGTGCTGATGCAGGTTGACCCAGACCAAAGCCATGGACATCTTCCTCAACGTTGACCGGAGAAGCGGCCTGAATGAAGCACTACACCTCGCGGAAGATTTGATAAACAAACGGCCCTTTTCAGGGCCACCAAATATCTCACGAAAGAGTTGTTCCTTCAAAATTTCCCTCTAAGAATGTTCCCTAAAAATTTTAAAAAAGATCGAATAAAAATCATTTCACCACAGAATTAGCAGAGGTAGAATGTCATACGCGCTGTGTGTGTGTGTGTGTGTGTGTGTGTGTGTGTGTGTGTGTGTGTGTGTGTGTGTGTGTGTGTGTGTGTGTGTGTGAGCACGGAGAGGGAAAAATCGCCTGCTGCAAAAATGCACAAGTCAGAATAACTTTTTCGAAAATCGCCGATTGCTGGCAACAGCCTTCAAAAAACACTGGCTCAGAAAAAGCCCCATCGAAACGACGTTGAACGCTTCAACTTTATTCTCAGCTCAAGCATCTCCGCCGTCAGGTATTCCCGGTTTGGTTGACTCGTCCGACCGGGAACTGCGGCCCAGCTCGAGACTACCGTGTCTGTTTCTCGCCTTCACCTTTCCTCATTTGCTGACGCGTCGTCCCTTCCTCGTTGAAAGTCGAGAGTGAAATGATTACGAAAATGACAAATCGACCTATATTTATAGATTTTTGTTTTGGCATATCGCGGAACGATAAAATCTTGGTGGCGAATGCAGTAGGAAGGCAGAGAGAATGCAGTAGGAACGGCAAAATGAGGAAAAAATCTTGCGTGCTTGTGAAAAGAGGGGAAGTAATAGCGAAGTAGAAGTATAAAAATGCGTTCTACCCTTTCCTCTCCACTTAGTTGCCACCGAGATGCTGAACAAGTCGGGTCGGCTCATAATAACTATCTGAGCCGCAGACGCTTGAAGCAGCAGCAGCAGGGAGAGAGAGCCCCAAATTCTCTCTTCCGGAGAAGGATTTCTTCTGAAAAATTACCTTTATTTTCTAGAGAGAGAGAGAGAGAGAATCGGAGAGCAGCACCGAAGAGGGCAAATTGTGTGCGAATGCCGTAGAATGACACACCATACATACACACTCCCGTTTCATGGTACACGCTGATTGGGTTCGATGCGTCGAGTTTCCCTTCCACGGATGTTCGATTGATGTATCTAAATTCGTCACCTGAAAAGGCCATCAAAGACTGCGACCAACTACAGATACACCCGGGGACGAGCAAAACCGCCAGCGGAGGCAACTTTTAGGCAGTGGAGTAAAATCGTTTAACCTAGTAGACTGTGTGAAAATTGTTGTAGCCCTGTTGTATGGGTTAGTACAACGAATCTACTACGAGCTCGTGTAATTGGTCACGGCCCGGGATGCACAGCCGGGTCAGTCAGGAAGCTTCCCCCAATTCGTTCAAAGATTTTGTTTACGCCAGTGGTGGCCAAAACCTGGAGTGGCCGGTGCCCTCAAAGAAGGTTCCCCCGGGGCCTGGGGGGACATTTATAGAACCATACGAGTTGTGGCAATATGGGTATCAAAATTTATGGTTTTTGATACTGAACATGAAAATGGCCATTTCGACAGTGGTGGCCAAAACCTAGAGTGGCCGGTGCCCTCCAAGAAGGTTCCCCCGGGGCCCGGAGGGCCTTTTACAGAACCATATGAGTTTTGGCAATATGGGTATCAAAATTTATTATTATTGATACTGAACATGAAAATGGCCATTTCGACAGTGGTGGCCAAAACCTGGAGTGGCCGGTGATCTCAAAGCAGGTTCCCCCGGGGCCTGGGGGGACATTTACAGAACCATATGAGTTGTGGCAATATGGGTATCAAAATTCATGGTTTTTGATACTGAACATGAAAATGGCCATTTCGACAGTGGTGGCCAAAACCTAGAGTGGCCGGTGCCCTCAAAGAAGGTTCCCCCGGGGCCCGGAGGGCCTTTTACAGAACCATATGAGTTTTGGCAATATGGGTATCAAAATTCATGGTTTTTGATACTGAACATGATAATGGCCATTTCGGCAGTGGTGGCTAAAACCTGGAGTGGCCGGTGCCCTCAAAGCAGGTTCCACTTGGGCCCAGGGTAACATTAACCGAAACATACGGGTTGTTGCAATATGCACCCAAAGGAAAAATATATCTCAAAATCTGCAACAGTGGATTTGCTGCAGAAAATGTCACATTTTATAACATTTTATGCAGCAAGCCCCTAGATCATTTTTGCCCGCTTGTAAACATTTCAGCGATCTGCAGTTCTCACCAACACATATAATGCTGGCCCGTCCCCGAGCAACACTCTAAAGAGAAGCATATGTTGGTGCTCTTTCACTCACTTTTCGTCAAGCGTCCATGGCGCGGTGGTAGCGTGTCGGATCAAAAACCAAGAAGTTGGTGGTTCAATCCTCGATCTGTTAAGGGTTTTTGTAAAATACAAACAAAATGCCTTCGGTAATGTCGATAATTGTCGGTAACGGGCAAAATGTCATACCCCTATATCGCAAAAATGCATGAGGACAGATTTCATGCAGATTCTGATATACTTTCATGCCGCCATGTATCACAATCATGCGACCGCCGGTTGGGTGTGGGTATCAAAATTCATTGTTTTGATATTGAACCTGCAAATGGCCATTTCGACAGTAGTGGCTACAACCTGGAGTTGCCGGTGCCCTCATGGAAAGTTCACATTGGGGGAACATTTATGACAATTTTGCCGACAAATCTATGAAACAAAATACAATAATCTTATCCCACACCCAAACGAAAAATATATCTCAAAATCTGCAACAGTGAATTTGCTGCAGAAAATGTTATATTTTATTACATTTTTTGCAGCAAGCCCATAGATCATTTTTGCCCGCGTGTAAACACGTCAGCGATCTGCAGTTCTCACCAACACATAGAATGCTGGCGCGTCCCCGAGCAACAATCTAGAGAGAACATTATGTTCGCACTCTGTCCCTCACCATTCATCAAGCGTCCATGGCGCGGTGGTAGCGTGTCGGATCAGCAACCTAGAAGTTGATGGTTCAATCCTCGTTCTGTTAAGGTTTTTTTTCTGCAATGCAATCAATCTGCCGTCGGTAATGTCGATAATTGTCGGTAAAGGGCAAAAATGTCATACCCCTATATCGCAAAAAATGCATGAGGACAGTTTTCATGCAGATTCTGATATACTTTCATGCTGCCATGCATCAAAATCATGCGACCGCCGGTGACCGCCGGTCATTAACTTTTGTGTCCGAAGTTCTTCGTCATGATGGTTATGCCTGTAGCATTACCACTGCACCTTTTTTTTCACAACACTTTTATGTTGCAGGTTGGTGCGGTTGGAGTCGAAGAAGGCGCATATTTGAAATTTGATAGGTCGATCGCAACGAAATTATTTTTTAACAATCATAATCATCTTCAGATAAGTGGCTTATATTTTTCCAAACCAAGCAAATTGCTCGAGCCAAAACATGCTTTTTGAATTATTTTCATAATAAAAAATGTTTGCAAGATTTTTAATATCTATTTTCTCAATAAGTCTCAAATATTATCTAATCATTAATCTAAATCATAGGTATTAGCCCTATCTAAAAAATGATATTGAAAGAACTTTAAAGAATTTGTTAAGAACCCACTAAAATAAATAAATAAAATATATAATGAAATTATTCGCTCTACACCATTGCCTTGGCGTTCTCGATTGAGAGATTCCTTCAGATGAGAGATAAGTGTCCGATGGCTTGATTGTTGAGGCAAATGCAAACCTCTTTTTACACGTTAGCTTCCATCCACCACACCGGGATTCGAACTGACGACCTTTGGATTGTGAGTCCAACTGCCTACCAGTGACTCCACCGGGAAAGTACCCAGGGAGACGACTTATACACCTGGACTAAGCTTCCCCTTCCAACGGAAGGCGTGATCAGATAAATCTCATCTCGAAAAATACTACCGGGACCGTCTGGAATCGAACCATTAAAGCAAAGTAAAAAACGCAATGGTTATGAAACAGAAAAATTGCTGCCTTTGGGAATCGAACCTGGCTTATGTGAAACAAAATATTCATAACGGACCGACCCGCCAACCGTCTGAGCCAGTTGGACAGATTGAAACAAGCTTGTTAAATATGGTAAAACTTGAGGTTTGTTGAGACAACTAAGTTTCCTGACACATACTAGGCCACTACATAATTTGATAATTGAAATGATTTTGCATGCATACATATAACAATAAATGACATTTATAAAAAAATAAGCTAAACGTAAAAACTACATCATATAACATTTTCTGATTATAATAATTTTCAAACAAAAGAGACCAAATCGCAAGAACATTAGCTGGTTTTTTCACGCACAAATAAACCTTTGTTAATTATGCAAAATGGCCTCACATCAATTGCTTTTTTATTCTTTGTTCTACAATCGATCCTATTCTATATTCGATAATTAACAAAGAAATAATCATACGCTTTCGAAAGTGTTTGGTTTTAATTTGAAATTGTAATTCAACGAATATTTGCATTTATGTACTTCGCAAAAAATTGCAGAAAAAATTCATTGCACCATGGAAATGGCTTCACAAATTACCTACAACAAATCATTCTATTTCAAAATTACTAAATGGATATAATTTTACCTGGAAACTCGAACAACAGCCAAATATCCAATCAGGAAACACTATCAGGAAACACACTCAGGATCACAGCATGGATTACATAAACGGGAAACACAAAACACGGAACAAAATCACAACACACTAGCGCGCGCAAAAACGACTTAGTCGAAAAACACACCTTTGGGTTATGAAGATCAGGCAAACAGGATAATCATGTGCAACCCACCTTCCTACGATTTGAATGCATTTAGTTTTCTCTCTCCCGTTAAGTAGTGGTCTAGTATGTGTCAGGAAAAAAAGATATTGCACATATCGAATGTCAGAGTAACTCAAATTTTGAGTTACTCTGAGAAAATGAGTAAACTCCAGAAACTGATACTACCCAGGTTGCCGAAAAAATCCATTTTAAATATTAGCTCAAATAGCTCCAATCGCAGCGTAAAACTTACCAATCGATGGTATCGGGTTCAGTTCCCCAAATAATTGTTTTTGCCTTTTTGGTTTTTTGAGAACTCATTTTTTTAAAGGTATTAATCCTTGGGTGCAGTTAAAATTTAAATTTGTATCAGGTATCTTGAGAAATATTTTTTACAAACATATTTTATCCATTAAAACAAAAATGCAAACGAGTGGCAACAAGTACTTAAAATTTCATTTCACTCCCGTTTACACATACTTGGATTCTAATGTCTCTCCTCTCCTATCCACACATACATGAATGCTAATATCTCTTCTCTCTCGTTTACACATACTTGTGCATCCAAGTCCTTTATTTTTTAAATATGTGAGTTACTTTCATAAAATGGCGGATAATTGTCTTTGTTCATGATTGAATGCTGAAATCTCCTTTTGAGAATCTTGATGTCAGTTTATACAACAGAATAATAATAAAAAAAATGTGGCTATTAAAACAACATTAAAAAAGTGATCACCACGTAAATTCAAATTCAACTTATGTTTTGAATTCCACATAATAATACTTGATATGATAAATGATGTATCCCAACATGAAATGGTATAATTGTAAAATTTATTCTGATGTAAATTATGAAATCGATGTATTCCGTCTGGCCCTAAATGCTTTTGCTACTCGGCATATATGAGTTTCTAATTCTACAATTGCTTTTATTTTTCTTAATGCGACATCATAAAAGAGCTTCGATAGCTCAGTTGGTTAACGGGTAGCGCAACGCCAGCAATTTTAGCTAGGCTACCAGGCGTGAGTTCAATTCTCGCTATTAGTTTTTTTTTGTTGTGTTAGAAACAAAAATGTCTATATAAAATAACAAAATGCATTTAAAATTTGATTGATTTTTTATTGAACCACATAAAGTTGAAAAAATAACTTGCTGTAATTAGCAGCAATAAAATCGTTTGCTTTTAAACCAAAAGTAATTTACTTTGCTTCATCCTTAACAATAGCCATGAAGGGACATCCATTGTTTATTTTCCCTTTCAGTTCAGAACAATCGGCAGTGTCGGTCCACTTGGAGGCTGGGCAGTTCTACAAAATAAACAATTTAGTTAGTGCCTAATGCCGCGAAACCAACAACTTTACCTTGAAAATCTCAGACTCTACACAGTTCATCAGATAATACGGTGCAAAACCACACGTCGCCGGTTTGAGCAACTCGTGTTCAGGAATTTTAGACATTTTCTGATGGCAATCTTCAAACGCTTTCTCGACGACGGGCTTGAAATCAGCTTCTTTGCCAAGAGTCTTGACCAGCAGCTGCTTGAAGGCATCTTTGTCAACTGCATTGTTTTTTACCAGACCCAACTCTTTGGCCGTGCAGTCCGTAATACACTATGGAAGTATTGGAAGATTTTGGTGAGATCATAATAACAACTAAAACAGACAATGTCCTCGAACCTTATAAATTTCTTCCGCATTTCCAGTTGTGTTCGCTGATTTCACCAGTTGCGCAATACATTTTTCAATAACTGCTTCATCGACCACATCCGGAGTAGGGCAGCAATCATCAGAGCGCTTGGTAGTTTTCAGCATAAAGCACGTTGGGTCCGGTTTAGCACTATGAGCTGAAATCTGATTTCAACAATTTTAAGAAAACTAAAAAAACACCAAATCAAACGGAGAACTCACGTAGCTAACGAGGAATGAAAGAGCAATAATCCACGGATGGAACATTTTGGCTTTGGCTCGGATTTGATTCTCACTGGAAACTGTTCCTCGATTTAAAAATATTTGGACTTTTATAGTAAGGTAAGCTAAAATAATTTTAATCCACAAACATTAACTCATCAAGGGCACTTTTTGCAAACTTCCGGTGCAATGAGCCCAATTTCCAATGACATCATTTCTATGACTAAGCCATCACAAAAAGAGCAACCATTGTTGTCAAATATTGTTTTTTTTATGTTTTCCACGTAGATATGTTATTGAATCAACAGTTATAAATAAACAACGGAGTCAAAGTTGTAACTCAGATACCAAAGGTGTAGCAACGAAATATCATCAAAATGGCAAAATTCATCACCGCGCTGTTAACAACTGTGACCATGTTTATGGTGGTAATATAATTTTGAAAATAGATTTTTTTCCCAAAATATAAAAGTTTCAATTCCTAAATACAGGTACTAGCTCAACCCGAACCAGATAATCCCACGTGCTCTCAGGGAAACAAAAAAACTGTGAACGATTGTTGTAAAATGCCATCCATTGGAGAACAGGCTGTACTTAATCGATGCATGGCCGAAAATCCAAAACCAAAAACTCCTCCAACTCCTGGAACCAAGAAAACTGAGGGATGTGTACGTAAATTCTCAAACAGCAAATTAAAAACAAATAATCATCTAATAAATATTGTTTTCAGTGTGTTGCCCAATGTTTGCTGACTTCTGTGAATGCTTTCACAAACAATGCAATTGACAAGAATGCAGTTAAGCGAGCCCTCAAAACCACGATTGGCGCCGATCCCAACTTTGCCCCGTTGGTGGACGGAATCGTCGAACAGTGCCACAGTTCAGTATCGTCAAATGCCGCACTTAAAGCCACTCCCGTCCCGGCTAGCCCCGGTCGAGCCGGTTGCAGTTTCTTGCCAGAAGCGTTTGTCAACTGCGTTGGCTCAACATTTGTCCAGGTATTCATTTCTTAAATTTATTTTGAGTAAATAACATGAAAATCGTGATAATTTCAGAAATGCCCTACCGCAGCTTGGACGAATAATAATGACTGCAATCAATTGAAGCAAAAGCTAGCCTCAGGCTGCTCACTTGCTTCATTGTAACAGATTGTAACATAACAAACGTTTGTAATAATAAACGCAATATATCATCTGCAATTCATAAACGTGCAAACATTTTATTTCATGATGAAAGCCATACCTTAAAAGAAAAGAAACAAAGCACATAGAAGTTAAATCCAGATGATAACACTGAGCCTAAAAATTTACCATCATATTGAAAATTTCTACTTTGGCAATTTCATCATTTTGTAATAAATATAATTTCTGCTGCCTCAAAGTACATACTCTCTTGGTTTTATTACATTTTACACCTGCTAAATAAATCATTCCATTGATTTTAGGCATAAATTGGCTAATAAATGTCAAATAAAAACATTTTTCAGGATATCAATAAGATAAAGAAATTATGTCAACGGTATACAACCATTAATAATTCAAAGCTATAACAATATGTACGTTTTGCGTCTCATACGCTAAACGAGCACAACGTCGATGCTTTGTTTTTCTATTGGGCTTTCTTGCGTTCTTTCTTTAAATCCATATGGTCTCGAACAATAGGATGGACATGCAGACTTGAAGTTTTTTTAGATGCCATTGGTTGATATATTTATATTGGACCAATAGTAGCTCGTCAAATTAAAAATTTGAGCTATTTTCGTAAAACTACATAACCCTTAGAAAAATAAACAACACTTATCTGCCCATAATTGAAGATTCGGCTATTATGTCAAATCAAGTATTCCGAGAGAAACGAGTTTTTTTGTTCTTCACCAAATCTTCGCCACGGCACTTTAAAGGGGGTTGGGATATTAGCCGATTGGGTTTCCGCATCGGCAGTCAAAACCAAACAACATTTCAGTGAAATTCGAATTTCAGAAGATGCGTTGCAGCATCTTCTACCACATGGAGCAAAAATCTCAATTGAGCCAAAAGTTGATAATAGTCGGGTCCTTTTAATGATGGACAAAATATAAAACAGCAGCATGTAAAAATCTAGTGGGCGTAATCAAAATTGTTTTGTCAATAAAAAATTCTAAACCCTTGTTACAAGATCGCTATTAATTACGGTATTTAAATATTAAGAAAAATAATGCCTGCAATTATGGTACATATTATTGAATAGTTAACTCTTTTTAACAAACGTTGAACCCTTTGAATCGGATTTTTAAGTAAGGCCGTTACAAATATGTTTTGAAGTTTATATCTCTCTACTCTGGCCATTAATATCAATGTTATTAATATGAGTCATTCCATGTCAAATGAGTACACTTTTGGACTCCACCTTCACCGATTTGGACCAAACTTGGAGGGAACGTTTATCTATTGATAGTTAACAGAAATCCCAAGTTTGATGCTGATTGGACCATCCCTTAATTTTTGGCATCGCCCTCTTTTTTGACGATTTTCTTAAAACCTTTTTTTTTCTTTTAATCATAACTTTGCAAATATTTGAGCAAAAGACTTTCTACAGGTTGCATTTACTGGAAAATTGTCCAAGGAATTCAATAATAGAAAATTCTGTTTTGAACCAATTCCTAATATTTTTATTAATTTTATTTTATCACCATCGTGTTTCCTGGTCAATTTTACATAATAATCAATGTAGACCTCATATGAATTATTGGCAAGATACAGCGATTTTACTGAAAAAAGTTTGATTTTAAGCAGCACTCGGAAATACATGGTGTACTTTTCAACAAAAAGGGATGAATCCTGCATAGTTCGGTTTTTATATGTGAGAAACTTATTTCGGATGTGAATTCATAGGATAGAGTGCAGCGCAAAATCAAACTTTTTCAGTAAAATCGCTGTATCTCGCCAATAGTTCATTTTAGTTTGAGGTCTACATTGATAATTGTGTAAAATTGTCCGGGGAACACAATGGTGATCAAATAAAACAAATAAAAATATAAAGAACAGGTCAAAACTGAATTTTAATACTTAAAACATTAAAATATAATATAAGTGGGCATTTAAGGGTTAAAATTTTATTTTTATCGAATTCCTTGGACAATTTTCTATAAAATGCAACCTGTAGAAAGTCTTTTGCTCAAATAGTTGCAAAGTTATGATTAAAAGAAAAAATATTTGAATTTGATATTTGAATGAAAAAAGTTCTTTTAAAATGCATTTTACACCTGCTCAGATGTATAGCAATCATTAGTTTTCAAAATTACTAAGCATTGACGATTTTTTATTCGTCGAAAAAACAATTATTGCAGAATTAAGTCAATAAGTAAACCTTTACCCAGTTCCTGAGGGGAACACCCTTGGAGATTATCGGGGCCGGCATTTATAAAGCGGATTCAGTGGCAGTTTTTAACCCAACTAACATATTAAGGTAAATGATAACATACCATATGTCGCCTTGCTAAGGTGATTGGTGCCTTCCTTGCATTCATACACCACACAGCCTCAAAAAAGTGTATGAATAACAATTCTTTATCAAAATATCTGAGTCCGGCCCTAGGTCCGGCCTCAAAAAAGTGAATTAAAAACACTAAAGTACTTATAACTTTTGATAGGGTTTTCAGATCTTCAATCTTTTGGGCTTATTGGAAAGGTCTTTTGATTATCTATCCAACGATGGGTCGCATGATAGATCCGGACAACTTTTTCATCAGCATATTTGAGATCCGGCCTCAAAAAAGTGTATAATTAACACTTAAGTGCTCATAACTTTTTTGGGGTTGTCAGATCTTCTATCTTTTGAACGCGTTGGAAAGGTATTTCAAATACCTTTCTAACAATATATACCATGATGGGTTTTCTTACAAAAACCACCCTTTTTTACAATATTTCAAACTCTAGCCAAATCGTTTTTTAGCATAACTTTTGAAATGCTTTTCTAAACTTTTATATATTAACTAGGGTCTTGTGGGACCCCAAGACGGATCGAATGAGGCTAAAACGGTCCAAATCGGTTCAGCCAGCCCGGAGATAATCGTGTGCATATTTTTCGGGGCACGGACTCACATCCAGACACACGCACAGACATTTATTCAGAATTTGATTCTGAGTCGATTGGTATACGTGAAGGTGGGTCTAAGAGGTCGAATAAAGAAGTTCATTTTTCGAGTGATTTTATAGCCTTTCCTCATTGAGGTGAGGAAGGCAAAACTGACAAGTTGGGGACATTCATGACTTCCATGACGATAATTGCTATCGAAAAAATGCCAAACCTGACAACATCAAACGCCAAGTCACTACGATAGGTTCGAACCACACTTAATAAAAATAGCTAGAAGGCATAGTAGAATAATGTATATTTTCATCCAAAACCAAATAATCTAATTATAGATGTGCTGTTTTTCTTACTATCTCACCAATTTCACGGTCTGCGTTTTTCGGTGTTCAGTTTCATTTATATAGCCATTTCCAGAATCAGAAGTTGTATTGTAAAACCAACAGCCAAAGCATCACCACCCAGCATCAACCATGAAGGCGACATCGGTTTTGATAGTGGCTACAAATTTGATTGTGCTTGTAAAAAGATCATGTTTTAAGCTATGAACTAAACGGTAATCAAAAATAATTCCTTCGCTTCAGATTTCAGCTCAGCAATTCAAACCGGAATGCTTCCCACCACCAAACACCAAAAACCCTCGCGAATGCTGTGAGGTTCCGAACGTAATGCCATCTCGGGAGATTTTCACATCGTGCATGCAGAAATTTCCAATGCCCATGACGCCACCGACACCTGGAACTCCACCCCCAGGTGCTAATGTAAGTATCACGTTGAATCAACCTAAAAATGGAAAATATTTATTCAAACATCTTCTCGGACAGTGTATCGCCCAGTGTATTCTCGAACAGCTCGGTATGATGACGAACGGAGCCATCAGCAAGGATGCGGCCAAGTCCAAGGTGTCTTCACTGGTTGGCTCTTCCGCCGAATGGCAAACGGTGGCCCAAGGTGCCGTTGAATCCTGTTTCACGAAAGCTTCAGCCGTAGGATCCCAGAAAGACAGCAGCGGTTGCAATGTCATCGCGGGAGAATTTTTCGAATGTCTGCCCACCGCGATGTTTAAGGTGAAGACATCGCTATGACCGATGGTGAGCTTGTTTGACTAAATTTTATTTTATTTTTTTCAGAGCTGCCCAAAATCATTCTGGACTGCAAATCCCGAGTGTGAACAACAAAAGGCCCATTTGGAAAAAGGATGTCCCATCATGTCCCTGATGAAAGGTCCTCCACAGCTTTAATTCAGCCAGAGTTATAACAAACACAGAAATGTTACAAATATAATACATAAATATTAATTTCATCAGAATATCGTTTTTTTTCCTTCATCACGCAAGTTTTAATTACATTTGACTAAAAGTCTACCAATACTTCATAGTTTATTTATGTTCTGCATAGGAAATAGTTTTACAGCTGGAACGAATTTTTGTCGACATCGTTTTTAAAAATATGATTCTATTTTGAAGAGTAACAAATATTTCAAGACATATTGTTCTGATGATTCAAAAAAGCCTTGTAGGAACATGGGGTGTTTAAAAACTTGTTCACATTTAAACATTTCTCATTTGCTCCTATGAATTGACATTCCTAAAATTATTATTTACAATAATAATTTTTAAATCATAGGTAATTTACTATTAAACTCACCAGTATAAGATTTTTACTTATACAATCCAAGAAAGGCAACATATCAATATCATAGATGTCCTCGGATAGTTTAGGAATCCAGAAAAGGCAACCTTGAGATGCTGCCCAATATTTTGGTATCAAGGCTAGTCCCATCATTAGCGAATCAAAGCTGGTGAACATTGTTTCATCAATTTTCTCCAGAATTTCTCTAAAAGTACAGTTTAAGGTGCTCTGTGTGTACAAAAAATACAAAAAAATAATCAAAAAATACTGTTCAACTAAGATAAATCCAACTTACCAAAGCAGACTCATTTGAAAATGATTCGATGCACTTAGTGGGAAAAGGTAAAGGAATGTTGCAACACTCAGAAATGTTCACATTTGACGGTGATGTCGAACAATTTCCCGCATGATCCATAGAATAGTAACTGAATTCATCTGCTGACGAGACTGGAGAGAGAACGGCATGGTGGAACAATGCCACAGTGACAAACAGTACAATCATGGCCAAAAGCAACTGAAGTTGAACTAGCTATTCAATTTCGACACTTTACAATTTTATTGTGGTTTGAAAATGACAAAATGATTACTTAACGAGCGATGGCAATGCTCATCAACTGGTTATTTTATTCAGATTTGTGCATGATTTGATGATTCATGAAATTGATAAATAATGTGCAACTTTTTTAAAGATACTATCGAAGATCGAAAAAAGTTTATAGATTATATACAAAACTAACTGTATTCAATCTCAATTAAATGCAATTTTAGTAGGCCGATGCAAATATTTTTCAAAGTTTTTGACCCTCGGCTAGGGACAAAAACTTTGGGGTCGAGGAAGGGGGGGTTTTCAGCGAAAAAAACAATTTGCATATTTAGACAATTCATTCAAATTCAACATATTTTTGAAGTACCCAATCATGCTAAAAGGAATGATAAACGCATGATATGCAATTTAAATTGATTTCAGTTGATTTCACTAAAGTTTTCTTTAAAATTTTGAACTTTTGTGAAAAAATATTTGTTTTGCCCCCTGATTTTTCGAGCTGACTTCAAAGGAGAGGGGGGGGGGGTGACAAAAATTTTATTTATAGTTTATAACAGCCTTAGACAAGTGCACAGTTTATTTCAAATTTACCCTCCTCTTGCAACGCACACTTCAAAATTATCCCAAAATTATCTGGGAGCTATTGAATAAATTGTATCCGAAAAAGAACAAAATCTTTGAAAAAAAATCCAATCAATTAAACCTGATGGTTCACCTATAAATATTCAAGAAAATTTGGATTTGACATTTAGATTCAAAATTATAAGGCTATTGCATAACTAACCATGCCTAAAAAGTATTGTGAAATTTAAATAATCTTGAAATGAAACAAAAAACAGGTTCGACATGTAAAATCATGAAAAAAAAGTTTGAAAATGAATTCCATCAAAAACACTGAAAAGCAAAGCGAACCGATAAGTATTTTGGAAAATAATGCGTATTTAATGACAGGAATATGAAAGTAAAAAAAAACCCTTGAAAAATATCCTTCATGCTCCATAGGAAACATTTTAATTTGGTGTCAATTACACATTAGCAGCCTGTTTTAATGACTTTAAAATTGATATCTCCAGCATATAAATAAGCGTAAAACCATTCAGTATTCAGTACAAGTGTGATATTCACTAAATTAACTCCCAAAGTTCTTAATCCAACAAAATGAAGTCAACCACACTTTCAGTTTTAGTGCTTTTAACTATTGTCAAGCTAACTCTAGCTGCAGAGCAAAACGTTCCAGCAAGTTGTCTGAACAAGAAGTTCAAAATTGATCCGTTTTACTGCTGTCCAACTCCGAAGCTGCTGAATCCTACCATCGTGAAACAATGCCTGGAACTCTTCCCAGCTCCAAAGGACGACAAGGACCAAGTCAAACCGGATGTAAGTTTTCGTTGACACTAGGTGACAATAATGTAAGTCATAACGAGGAAATTTGTCTCATTTCAAAGTGCATGTCGGAGTGCGTGATGAACCGAACTGGAATTTTCAACCGCAAAAAAGGCGTTAATGATGAGAAAGCGATGGACACCTTCGTGGAAAAGCTGGAAGATAAAGTTTGGGTCGGTGTCGTTGAAAATGCTGTAACCGATTGTTTGGAGCAAAGTGAAACCAGACGTGCCTCGTTTGAAGCCGACACCAAGCAGCTGCAGAAAAGATTCAAAAATGACCGCATCTGCAGCCCCGCTGCCGGATTCATCATGGAATGTGTGCACGTGTCTGTTTATAAGGTAAAGTTGATAACAAACAAAAAAAAAACTATTTGTTTCACTAACTGGTCATCCACTTCCAGAACTGTCCGGATAAAAAGTTTGCGAAAAATGAGACTGAATGCCTTGAAATCAAGAAACATTTGACCCAATGTCCATTCTACACCATCTTTGATCAAAAGCCAACGCCCAAGAAAAATTAGGCGGATCAAAATTCAAAAATAATCTTTTAAGTTTTGGGTGATGGGTAAATAAACAGCATGGAAAAACAAGTTAATGATAATTTCAAATGAAAGAAACTCAATTTCAAAACATAATTTAAAATTTGATGGTTTTATTCCAACAGAATCAACAATAAGAAAGTCTAAGAAAAGCTGTGTTCATCTTTGTCTCGTTTTGTTGTGGTAAAAAGCAGGATAGCACACAGTTCAAATCCTGAAAGAGGAAACATTACCTAAATAAAGTTAGTCTTTTCATTAATTTACTAGTTTCACCCTACCTGTGAGTCAATAAAATCTGATCAACATCCACTGCGTAAGCAAGCACTAGAAATGTCGTTCCATTCAAGCCACTTGGCCACTTCCGGGGGTATTTCCGGTTTCAATTTTGCAGCATATTCGACGCAAGTGGTCACAGTCGTAACATTTCCACCACTTTCGATGCCATTCTCGAGCTTTTCCAGACACTCGGTCGAACTAGTCGCGGTCTCGATGGGCTTCAGCAGCGTCGCCATGACGTCCTCTACGGAACACTGAATGACCCGTTGTCGGCACAACGCGATACAGTGGATAAAGCCATCCGTACGACCGATGAATCGGTGCTCCATGAAAATTGACTGATTGTCCCAGTATACGATCTGTATTGATAAAATGAAAAGAAACATTTTTTTTTGGCATAGGTAATCATTGATCAAGAATAACTTACCCTAGAACTGATAGTAAAACGAGTAAATGGACGAATAAATCTTCGATAGCGAATGGTTGTTGCTCCCTGAACCACCGATCCGCCCTTGCTGAGGATTGTCCGCCAGAGAAGTGTCCTTTCGTAAAAGTCAACCCGAGCAAAGTCTACCTCGCGCAGGTAACGAGCATTATTCATGTGGTATAATAACGTGTCGACGTCATTTGTAAGGCATAAACCTGGAAAAAGAACAAAAAAACAATTAGTTTTGATCAACGCAACTGTAATGACAACTAAAGTGTTTGGAAGAAATCTCAACAAATAAAAAACAAAATAGAAGATAAACCGCGGACTCTGAGGCAACATTCGAAAACATCGTACAATTTATTGTTTCACCAGCATTTTTGCTTATTTTCAGCACAGAATGCGAAATAAGAGTATTGGGTAATTACAAAGTATTATCAGAATGCAACGCCCTTTTCAAATGCTGGCCCAACATTAATTCCAATCCAGTAACGAGTGTATTGCATAGTGCAAGTTGTGAGAAAACAAAATCAACGCTTTTTCTTTGTTAAGGCGTTTTAATCACTTGTTTCCGTGGTGTAGTGGTTATCACATCCGCCTAACACGCGTAAGGCCCCCGGTTCGATCCCGGGCGGAAACAACGGTTTTTTTTATTTCTTTGCAACAAATTCGCAAGACAATTTCTTTCATAGCTATAAACAAATAATGGTTGTAAAATTTTAATTAAAGGGATGAATTGTCTTATTGTGGCAAATATGAGCTCGGTAGGACGAAATCAAGAGCTATCGTAGTAAAATTCATTTTATGTGTGATTTTGTATGGTCACTTTTTCATAAAGTAACGAAAGTAATTTTTACGATTTATGCCAACATCATAACCGACCATTTTTTTATATCTCGTGATGGAGATATAAATTTTGAACAATTAAAATACGTGTTTTTCGATAAATTACAGCCTGAAATGGGGATATTTGGTTTCAAAGGGACTTTTATGTAAAATTTGATGACGCTTTATTTGATGACATACCCAAAATTTCGAAAAATTGTCTTTATCAGAAAAAAAGGCAGAAATAGTTTTACAACCGCTGCCAATTTGTGTTATTCTTATTACTGTTGTTTTTGAAATATCTTTAGAAGGGAAAATGTACTTTTGAAATCTGCAATAATCGAGAAGTTATTATTTTTAAATTAAGTTTTTTTTTGTAATATTGCAGGATTATTTTATAGATTGAGTCAATGTTTTTTAAAGTTGTAGGGCAGAGAAATACAAAAAATGATTTATAATATTTTTTTTACTATTTCATATGAAATACATATAATTGATTCCACGTATCGATCTACTTCCGAAAATATAAAATTATGTTAAGACTTGAACACCAAACTCACCACAAACCGTAGCAGTTTCCAGGATGTGCATTCGTTTCTTGATGTACCGCGCTGCAATTACACAAAGGCACATCCGCAGGAAGTAGTGCAACTCAAATAGCGCGTACAGGGCCACAATCACCCCGAGTACAATTCCTATCACAGTGCACCACATTTTCAAACCACTAGGTGTTTGTATCGATTTTCCACCAGTAGTTCCGGCCAACGATTACGTTGCGGTGACTTTTGTTAAGTAACAGTTTGACCGGGCTTCAATCAATCCAGGATTATCTACATCCAAAATTTCCATCTAGCCACTTTGATTTGTTCCTTTTGCAACATTGAAAAATCGATTTCAAGGCAGCACCGTGAAATGAAATCAGCTGATTTGCACCAAAGTCACTCTACTCTTGGCCTTGGCTTTCCGCTACTTTTGAGGAAATCTTTGTAATGCGCTGACTTTATTGGATTTTTGTTTCACATATAAGATGCCTGTTGCCATCTGAATTATCTTAACTTCTGCAACAACAAAAAACGCTCGATTTCTCTCAAAGTGACAACTTCCTTAACACTACTTTACTCCCAAAATATGTGCTGATTGTTTTGGCACTCAAACCGCATGCGCAGGAATTGGTCCTCCATCGGGATGTATCGTCTACTCAGTAAAAAAAAGTTAGTTGGTGAAGGTTATTAATTATTTTTTTGAGTCATACGCCTCTTGACTCAATTCATGCTTTAAAAGTAAAATGTAATTATATTTTTAGTTAAAATTACATACTTTTTTAATTTTTTTACTGGTTTAGCATAACGCTGTCAGGCTTTTGCGGCAGAACGAAGCTGTAAGCATAAATAATTCAAGACAACTGAGGTTATTTTTTGTCTAATGACTGCAGCCATCGCAAAAAGAAGCGATAAGTACTACTAAATAGAGTAACACAAAAATAAATTATTTGATTTTTAATGAACTATTTTCAAATAAACAACTTATGTAAATTATACCTACCTCTAATACATCCGATGCTGTTCAGTTTTCAAATGAGTAACACCTGTTATTGAAGTTATGGCGTTTGATTGATTTATCAAGTGTGGGTCTCGTGGCGCAGGGGTAGCGGCTTCGGCTGCCGATCCCGATGATGCTATGAGACGCGGGTTCGATTCCCGCCTTATCCACTGAGCTTCTATCGGATGGTGAAGTAAAACGTCGGTCCCGGTTTCTCCTGTCTCGTCAGAGGCGCTGGAGCAGAAATCCCACGTTAGAGGAAGGCCATGCCCCGGGGGGCGTAGTGCCAATAGTTTCGTTTTTCAAGTGCTGTGACAGTTGATGAGAGGTTGACTGGTTGGTACCTCCCACTTACTCCCATTTTTATATAAAATGGTATCGAACAGAGATTATGTTGTAATTTGCAATTTAGTAAATCTAGCAGTAAGATGTTCCGTAACAGCATCGCCGTTTTTATTTTCATTTTAAGTGTAACTATTTGTATGACTACAAATCCATGTTCGGAAGGACCACAAGTGGAAAAGGTAAGACATTGTAAATCCATGATGATCAAAATGAATTTATATTTTCATTTTCAGAACCCATTAGAATGTTGTGCTTTGCCAGATCTGGTAGAACCCTCCATAATGATGAACTGCTTCAGTAAATGGGGAGAGCAAACGAAACGGCAATCCAAAATGGACGGAATTCCACGTGGATGTGTGAGTTAAAATTTGATACATTTTCAAAACTCGATTCATCTTTTCTTTCACATGATCAACAACAGTGTGTTGCCGAATGTGCTACAAACGCAACAAAACTCGTTAAAAATGGAAAAATCAATCGTAAGGAAACCCAAAAAATATTTTTGGCCTCATCGAAGAACAATCCCCAATGGCATTCGATAGTGAAGGACACGCTGGACGAATGTTTTGCAGAAGCTGATGCCAATAAGGAAGAAATTGAGGCCGGTGCCAAGTTGAAACCTAGCTACAAGGGCGAAAAGATTTGCCACCCAATCTCGGGTCACATTATTCGGTGCATGAGGATGAAAATGTTCAACAAGTGCCCGGGAAATGTTTTTCAAGAGAATAACCAAGATTGCATGAAGTTGAGGCAGTACCACGCCAAGTGTCCACTGAATTGATTTCGCATAAAGCTGTCACTATTGTATACAAATCAGTACACCAATTCACGATCACAACAGAGTTAGTAGTGTAATAAACCAACTTACACAAGCGGCTTGTCACGCAATGATAATTGTTTGTGCGTGACGGTCAGCAATCACAGTATAATTCAATAAAATAATAGTTTAGAAAATATTTGAAAATATCTACCAAGTGCTGGACATTTATTTCCAAATTTACATTAAGACCCAAAGTGTGTATTCAAATGCTAACGCTAACGTATAATTTAAAAAATTAGCACCATGATTATGATTGTCATCTGATATTATCTTTAAACAATGAAAGAGTTGGAGGTACCTCGATAGCCATGATCATGACTTGGTCACCATGATAATGGAAATTTGGTCTCGTTACG
This sequence comes from Culex quinquefasciatus, assembly GCF_015732765.1. Lineage (NCBI taxonomy): Eukaryota > Metazoa > Arthropoda > Insecta > Diptera > Culicidae > Culex > Culex quinquefasciatus. The sequence goes on from NC_051863.1 coordinate 200,681,354, forward strand.
TTTCCAACTAACGATGTCAAATATAGCAAATGATGACAAATATGATTACTCACCTCTGGGACGAACTCGTTGACAACTTCGAGTTTATGTAAATTGTAGTAAGGTACTAACCGCAATTTTTAATTAAATTATTAAAATTTAGGCAATGTTTTAAAAGGTTATGGGTGTTCAACATCTAACATATTCAGCCATTTGCACTAAACTATAATCACGAGTTTGAGGTTTGTAAATTACACATGCGACTTAAAAGAAAAAGCGTAACATTCAACCTTTCAATCAAAATTTTACATTTTTAAATTTATATTCAAATAGATGAGCACTTCCCCTTGCATCATCAACGACCGAAGATGGGTGCAATTTCCCCCGGTTTTCATTGAATAATTGCAACTGTGATATTTGTTCTCGCAAACAAGTGATTATCCCAAACCATAGGAATAAAAACTCTCCCGTTGGAGGCAGAAAGAATCAGTTTCGATTTTGACAAAGAACTTTGTCCTAAGGGCTCTATTCTGGTGAGGTGTCAATCCAGAAAAAACGAAAAATGTCGCGCGTTACGAAAATGTTGCATGCTTGGTACTGCGGAAGGGGTCTGCAACGAATGAAATGTGGCAACAATGGTGCAGCATTCTCGCGTGACAGTTCCAAGAAAGCAGGAGACGAGGCAAAATTTGCACCATGTTGCAACATTTCATGCTAACTATATAAGCTAACAGATAGCCTCTGAACAATTTTAGTTTTATTCGAAAATCCGTCAGAGACGGATCGACGGTGGTAATTTTATTGCTCACACACACATGCACACATTGAAAGACACAGGTTGTGCACCAACTTGGGAGGAATTCTGTTCTAACGAAGATTGTTAGATCGGTCACTCGAAAACCAGAATGATTTCAGGCAATGGGGTTGGGACCAAACTGGTAGGAGGGCCCTGAGGGAAGGTTCTACCGGGGGGACATTTATCGAACCATTCGACTTGGGGCAATATGGGTATCAAAATTCATGGTTTTTTATACTGGTAGTGAAAATGGCCATTTTGACAGGATTGGCCACACCCGGAGTGGCCATGGCCCTGCGGGAAGGTTCTACCGGGGGGACATTTATCGAACCATTCGACTTGGGACAATATGGGTATCAAAATTCATGGTTTTTTATACTGGTAGTGAAAATGGCCATTTTGACAGGATTGGCCACACCCGGAGTGGCCATGGCCCTGAGGGAAGGTTCTACCGGGGGACATTTATCGAACCATTCGACTTGGGGCAATATGGGTATCAAAATTCATGGTTTTTTATACTGGTAGTGAAAATGGCCATTTTGACAGGATTGGCCACACCCGGAGTGGCCATGGCCCTGCGGGAAGGTTCTACCGGGGGGACATTTATCGAACCATTCGACTTGGGACAATATGGGAATCAAAATTCATGGTTTTTGATACTGGTAGTGAAAATGGCAATTTTGACAGGATTGGCCACACCCGGAGTGGCCATGGCCCTGAGGGAAGGTTCTACCGGGGGGACATTTATTGAACCATTCGACTTGGGACAATATGGGTATCAAAATTCATGGTTTTTGATACTGGTAGTGAAAATGGCCATTTTGACAGGATTGGCCACACCCGGAGTGGCCATGGCCCTGAGGGAAGGTTCTACCGGGGGGACATTTATCGAACCATTCGACTAGGGGCAATATGGGTATCAAAATTCATGGTTTTTATACTGGTAGTGAAAATGGCCATTTTGACAGGATTGGCCACACCCGGAGTGGCCATGGCCCTGAGGGAAGGTTCTACCGGGGGGACATTTATTGAACCATTCGACTTGGGACAATATGGGTATCAAAATTCATGGTTTTTTATACTGGTAGTGAAAATGGCCATTTTGACAGGATTGGCCACACCCGGAGTGGCCATGGCCCTGAGGGAAGGTTCTACCGGGGGGACATTTATCGAACCATTCGACTAGGGGCAATATGGGTATCAAAATTCATGGTTTTTTATACTGGTAGTGAAAATGGCCATTTTGACAGGATTGGCCACACCCGGAGTGGCCATGGCCCTGAGGGAAGGTTCTACCGGGGGGACATTTATCGAACCATTCGACTAGGGGCAATATGGGTATCAAAATTCATGGTTTTTTATACTGGTAGTGAAAATGGCCATTTTGACAGGATTGGCCACACCCGGAGTGGCCATGGCCCTGAGGGAAGGTTCTACCGGGGGGACATTTATCGAACCATTCGACTAGGGGCAATATGGGAATCAAAATTCATGGTTTTTGATACTGGTAGTGAAAATGGCAATTTTGACAGGATTGGCCACACCCGGAGTGGCCATGGCCCTGAGGGAAGGTTCTACCGGGGGGACATTTATCGAACCATTCGACTTGGGGCAATATGGGTATCAAAATTCATGGTTTTTGATACTGGTAGTGAAAATGGCCATTTTGACAGGATTGGCCACACCCGGAGTGGCCATGGCCCTGAGGGAAGGTTCTACCGGGGGACATTTATCGAACCATTCGACTTGGGGCAATATGGGTATCAAAATTCATGGTTTTTTATAATGGTAGTGAAAATGGCCATTTTGACAGGATTGGCCACACCCGGAGTGGCCATGACCCTGCGGGAAGGTTCTACCGGGGGGACATTTATCGAACCATTCGACTTGGGGCAATATGGGAATCAAAATTCATGGTTTTTGATACTGGTAGTGAAAATGGCAATTTTGACAGGATTGGCCACACCCGGAGTGGCCATGGCCCTGAGGGAAGGTTCTACCGGGGGGACATTTATCGAACCATTCGACTTGGGGCAATATGGGTATCAAAATTCATGGTTTTTGATACTGGTAGTGAAAATGGCCATTTTGCCAGGGTTGGCCACACCCGGAGTGGCCATGGCCCTGAGGGAAGGTTCTACCGGGGGGACATTTATCGAACCATTCGACTTGGGACAATATGGGTATCAAAATTCATGGTTTTTTATACTGGTAGTGAAAATGGCCATTTTGACAGGATTGGCCACACCCGGAGTGGCCATGGCCCTGAGGGAAGGTTCTACCGGGGGGACATTTATCGAACCATTCGACTTGGGGCAATATGGGTATCAAAATTCATGGTTTTTGATACTGGTAGTGAAAATGGCCATTTTGACAGGATTGGCCACACCCGGAGTGGCCATGGCCCTGAGGGAAGGTTCTACCGGGGGGACATTTATCGAACCATTCGACTTGGGGCAATATGGGTATCAAAATTCATGGTTTTTTATACTGGTAGTGAAAATGGCCATTTTGACAGGATTGGCCACACCCGGAGTGGCCATGGCCCTGCGGGAAGGTTCTACCGGGGGGACATTTATCGAACCATTCGACTTGGGGCAATATGGGAATCAAAATTCATGGTTTTTGATACTGGTAGTGAAAATGGCAATTTTGACAGGATTGGCCACACCCGGAGTGGGCATGGCCCTGAGGGAAGGTTCTACCGGGGGGACATTTATCGAACCATTCGACTAGGGGCAATATGGGTATCAAAATTCATGGTTTTTTATACTGGTAGTGAAAATGGCCATTTTGACAGGATTGGCCACACCCGGAGTGGCCATGGCCCTGAGGGAAGGTTCTACCGGGGGGACATTTATCGAACCATTCGACTAGGGGCAATATGGGTATCAAAATTCATGGTTTTTTATACTGGTAGTGAAAATGGCCATTTTGACAGGATTGGCCACACCCGGAGTGGCCATGGCCCTGAGGGAAGGTTCTACCGGGGGGACATTTATTGAACCATTCGACTTGGGACAATATGGGTATCAAAATTCATGGTTTTTGATACTGGTAGTGAAAATGGCCATTTTGACAGGATTGGCCACACCCGGAGTGGCCATGGCCCTGAGGGAAGGTTCTACCGGGGGGACATTTATCGAACCATTCGACTAGGGGCAATATGGGTATCAAAATTCATGGTTTTTTATACTGGTAGTGAAAATGGCCATTTTGACAGGATTGGCCACACCCGGAGTGGCCATGGCCCTGAGGGAAGGTTCTACCGGGGGGACATTTATCGAACCATTCGACTAGGGGCAATATGGGAATCAAAATTCATGGTTTTTGATACTGGTAGTGAAAATGGCAATTTTGACAGGATTGGCCACACCCGGAGTGGCCATGGCCCTGAGGGAAGGTTCTACCGGGGGGACATTTATTGAACCATTCGACTTGGGACAATATGGGTATCAAAATTCATGGTTTTTGATACTGGTAGTGAAAATGGCCATTTTGACAGGATTGGCCACACCCGGAGTGGCCATGGCCCTGAGGGAAGGTTCTACCGGGGGGACATTTATCGAACCATTCGACTTGGGGCAATATGGGTATCAAAATTCATGGTTTTTTATACTGGTAGTGAAAATGGCCATTTTGACAGGATTGGCCACACCCGGAGTGGCCATGACCCTGCGGGAAGGTTCTACCGGGGGGACATTTATCGAACCATTCGACTTGGGGCAATATGGGAATCAAAATTCATGGTTTTTGATACTGGTAGTGAAAATGGCAATTTTGACAGGATTGGCCACACCCGGAGTGGCCATGGCCCTGAGGGAAGGTTCTACCGGGGGGACATTTATCGAACCATTCGACTTGGGGCAATATGGGTATCAAAATTCATGGTTTTTGATACTGGTAGTGAAAATGGCCATTTTGCCAAGGTTGGCCACACCCGGAGTGGCCATGGCCCTGAGGGAAGGTTCTACCGGGGGGACATTTATCGAACCATTCGACTTGGGACAATATGGGTATCAAAATTCATGGTTTTTGATACTGGTAGTGAAAATGGCCATTTTGCCAGGGTTGGCCACACCCGGAGTGGCCATGGCCCTGAGGGAAGGTTCTAGCGGGGGGACATTTATCGAACCATTCGACTTGGGGCAATATGGGTATCAAAATTCATGGTTTTTTATACTGGTAGTGAAAATGGCCATTTTGACAGGATTGGCCACACCCGGAGTGGCCATGGCCCTGAGGGAAGGTTCTACCGGGGGGACATTTATCGAACCATTCGACTTGGGGCAATATGGGTATCAAAATTCATGGTTTTTTATACTGGTAGTGAAAATGGCCATTTTGACAGGATTGGCCACACCCGGAGTGGCCATGGCCCTGAGGGAAGGTTCTACCGGGGGGACATTTATCGAACCATTCGACTTGGGACAATATGGGTATCAAAATTCATGGTTTTTGATACTGGTAGTGAAAATGGCCATTTTGACAGGATTGGCCACACCCGGAGTGGCCATGGCCCTGCGGGAAGGTTCTACCGGGGGGACATTTATCGAACCATTCGACTTGGGGCAATATGGGTATCAAAATTCATGGTTTTTGATACTGGTAGTGAAAATGGCAATTTTGACAGGATTGGGCACACCCGGAGTGGCCATGGCCCTGAGGGAAGGTTCTACCGGGGGGACATTTATCGAACCATTCGACTTGGGACAATATGGGTATCAAAATTCATGGTTTTTGATACTGGTAGTGAAAATGGCCATTTTGACAGGATTGGCCACACCCGGAGTGGCCATGGCCCTGAGGGAAGGTTCTACCGGGGGGACATTTATCGAACCATTCGACTTGGGGCAATATGGGTATCAAAATTCATGGTTTTTATACTGGTAGTGAAAATGGCCATTTTGACAGGATTGGCCACACCCGGAGTGGCCATGGCCCTGCGGGAAGGTTCTACCGGGGGGACATTTATCGAACCATTCGACTTGGGGCAATATGGGAATCAAAATTCATGGTTTTTGATACTGGTAGTGAAAATGGCAATTTTGACAGGATTGGCCACACCCGGAGTGGCCATGGCCCTGAGGGAAGGTTCTACCGGGGGGACATTTATCGAACCATTCGACTTGGGGCAATATGGGTATCAAAATTCATGGTTTTTGATACTGGTAGTGAAAATGGCCATTTTGCCAGGGTTGGCCACACCCGGAGTGGTCATGGCCCTGAGGGAAGGTTCTACCGGGGGGACATTTATCGAACCATTCGACTTGGGGCAATATGGGTATCAAAATTCATGGTTTTTGATACTGGTAGTGAAAATGGCCATTTTGACAGGATTGGCCACACCCGGAGTGGCCATGGCCCTGCGGGAAGGTTCTACCGGGGGGACATTTATCGAACCATTCGACTTGGGGCAATATGGGTATCAAAATTCATGGTTTTTTATACTGGTAGTGAAAATGGCCATTTTGCCAGGGTTGGGCACACCCGGAGTGGCCATGGCCCTGAGGGAAGGTTCTACCGGGGGGACATTTATCGAACCATTCGACTTGGGACAATATGGGTATCAAAATTCATGGTTTTTGATACTGGTAGTGAAAATGGCCATTTTGACAGGATTGGCCACACCCGGAGTGGCCATGGCCCTGAGGGAAGGTTCTACCGGGGGGACATTTATCGAACCATTCGACTTGGGGCAATATGGGTATCAAAATTCGTGGTTTTTTATACTGGTAGTGAAAATGGCCATTTTGACAGGATTGGCCACACCCGGAGAGGCCATGGCCCTGCGGGAAGGTTCTACCGGGGGGACATTTATCGAACCATTCGACTTGGGGCAATATGGGAATCAAAATTCATGGTTTTTGATACTGGTAGTGAAAATGGCAATTTTGACAGGATTGGCCACACCCGGAGTGGCCATGGCCCTGAGGGAAGGTTCTACCGGGGGGACATTTATCGAACCATTCGACTTGGGGCAATATGGGTATCAAAATTCATGGTTTTTGATACTGGTAGTGAAAATGGCCATTTTGCCAGGGTTGGCCACACCCGGAGTGGCCATGGCCCTGAGGGAAGGTTCTACCGGGGGGACATTTATCGAACCATTCGACTTGGGGCAATATGGGTATCAAAATTCATGGTTTTTGACACTGGTAGTGAAAATGGCCATTTTGACAGGATTGACCACACCCGGAGTGGCCAGTGCCATGGGGAATGTTCTTCCGGGAGGACATTTACGGAACCATATAAATTTGGGCAATATGGGTATACAAATGCATAGTTTTTGATACTGGTAGTGAAAATGGCAATTTTTACAGGATTGGCCACACCCGGAGTGGCCATGGCCCTGAGGGAAGGTTCTACCGGGGGGACATTTATCGAACCATTCGACTTGGGACAATATGGGTATCAAAATTCATGGTTTTTGATACTGGTAGTGAAAATGGCCATTTTGACAGGATTGGCCACACCCGGAGTGGCCATGGCCCTGCGGGAAGGTTCTACGGGGGGACATTTATCGAACCATTCGACTTGGGGCAATATGGGTATCAAAATTCATGGTTTTTTATACTGGTAGTGAAAATGGCAATTTTGACAGGATTGGGCACACCCGGAGTGGCCATGGCCCTGAGGGAAGGTTCTACCGGGGGGACATTTATCGAACCATTCGACTTGGGACAATATGGGTATCAAAATTCATGGTTTTTGATACTGGTAGTGTCTGCCTGTGTGGATCAATCGGACCGCGCACTGGACTCACAATCCAGAGGTCGCCGGTTCGAATCCCGGGGCGGACGCAAAAAATTCTAAGTGTAAATATAGGTATTCGGTGCCCTCTCCCCGTGCCCATACCTTCACACTTAGGAGACCCGGGAGGCGGAGTCTTGTCGCAAAAAGAACGATACACGCCTGTGGATCCGTTGACGAAACCGCAAGGTTTAAGAGGGCCACATTATAAGGTGTTACGTCGATTCCGTTTTTCCGATACTGGTAGTGAAAATGGCCATTTTGACAGGATTGGCCACACCCGGAGTGGCCATGGCCCTGAGGGAAGGTTCTACCGGGGGGACATTTATCGAACCATTCGACTTGGGGCAATATGGGTATCAAAATTCATGGTTTTTATACTGGTAGTGAAAATGGCCATTTTGACAGGATTGGCCACACCCGGAGTGGCCATGGCCCTGCGGGAAGGTTCTACCGGGGGGACATTTATCGAACCATTCGACTTGGGGCAATATGGGAATCAAAATTCATGGTTTTTGATACTGGTAGTGAAAATGGCAATTTTGACAGGATTGGCCACACCCGGAGTGGCCATGGCCCTGAGGGAAGGTTCTACCGGGGGGACATTTATCGAACCATTCGACTTGGGGCAATATGGGTATCAAAATTCATGGTTTTGATACTGGTAGTGAAAATGGCCATTTTGCCAGGGTTGGCCACACCCGGAGTGGCCATGGCCCTGAGGGAAGGTTCTACCGGGGGGACATTTATCGAACCATTCGACTTGGGGCAATATGGGTATCAAAATTCATGGTTTTTGATACTGGTAGTGAAAATGGCCATTTTGACAGGATTGGCCACACCCGGAGTGGCCATGGCCCTGCGGGAAGGTTCTACCGGGGGGACATTTATCGAACCATTCGACTTGGGGCAATATGGGTATCAAAATTCATGGTTTTTTATACTGGTAGTGAAAATGGCAATTTTGCCAGGGTTGGGCACACCCGGAGTGGCCATGGCCCTGAGGGAAGGTTCTACCGGGGGGACATTTATCGAACCATTCGACTTGGGGCAATATGGGTATCAAAATTCATGGTTTTTGATACTGGTAGTGAAAATGGCCATTTTGACAGGATTGGCCACACCCGGAGTGGCCATGGCCCTGAGGGAAGGTTCTACCGGGGGGACATTTATCGAACCATTCGACTTGGGGCAATATGGGTATCAAAATTCATGGTTTTTTATACTGGTAGTGAAAATGGCCATTTTGACAGGATTGGCCACACCCGGAGTGGCCATGGCCCTGCGGGAAGGTTCTACCGGGGGGACATTTATCGAACCATTCGACTTGGGGCAATATGGGTATCAAAATTCATGGTTTTTTATACTGGTAGTGAAAATGGCAATTTTGCCAGGGTTGGGCACACCCGGAGTGGCCATGGCCCTGAGGAAGGTTCTACCGGGGGACATTTATCGAACCATTCGACTTGGGACAATATGGGTATCAAAATTCATGGTTTTTGATACTGGTAGTGAAAATGGCCATTTTGACAGGATTGGCCACACCCGGAGTGGCCATGGCCCTGAGGGAAGGTTCTACCGGGGGGACATTTATCGAACCATTCGACTTGGGGCAATATGGGTATCAAAATTCATGGTTTTTGATACTGGTAGTGAAAATGGCCATTTTGCCAGGGTTGGCCACACCCGGAGTGGCCATGGCCCTGAGGGAAGGTTCTACCGGGGGGACATTTATCGAACCATTCGACTTGGGGCAATATGGGTATCAAAATTCATGGTTTTTGACACTGGTAGTGAAAATGGCCATTTTGACAGGATTGGCCACACCCGGAGTTGCCAGTGCCATGAAGAAGGTTCTACCGGGGGGACATTTATCGAACCATACGACTTGGGGCAATATGGGTATCAAAATTCATGGTTTTCGATACTGGTAATAAAAATTACGGGAAGGTTTTCCCGGGAGTGTTCTGTTGGATGACGTTGTAGGGCTTTGGTGTATTGGGCAAAGTTGTAGAGGAGAAAATTTCATGAAAATTTGTCAAAGGCGCCAAATTTGTAGCTCTTAATCTACTCGAGATATACGCCATTTTGGTAAACAATGGTAAAAAAGCACTTTTTTAGTGATTACTTAAAATGTTAGCATTTTAGCGGCCTACTCTGTTCTGAAGAGTTGTTTATGACATAAAATTACACATCTTTGCCGAAGACAGCAAAATGTGTTGAGCCTTTATTGAGGAGTTATAACCATTTTTGAAACTGCCACAGAATCCGCTTTGTAATTGCTGGCCCCGATACTCTTCAAGGGTGTTCCCCTCAGGAACTGGGAAAGATTTACTTTACTCTTACTTATAACCATTTTTAAGTGATTTTGAAACTATTTTCAAGTTGCAATGTTTTCAAAATGGCGCATTTTGGCGCAAAACCGAACAATGCACATGAAAGTACACACTTTCAACTAGATTTTCTGAATATATCTCCGTGTCTATCGGTGTCTATTTTTAGATATCTTTATTTGAATTTGACAGTTTTTAATCAATTTAATTATAATTTTTAAGCGGAATCTTATTGAAACGTGGTAATAATCGGTAAATTGATCGTTTTTTATGGAAAATACATTGTTCATGCTTAAAATTATGATATATATTTTAAAATTATGAATAAAAACATGTTTTCTCAAAAATAATGTAAGTGAAAATTTTAAATGATTGTTCGTATTTAGAATTAAGTATTTCCTGTTATATTAGGTCACTCTGGAAAAGTTGTCGTAATTTTTCATAGACGATGTAATTTCCATAAAAATCGATCAATTTACCCTTCAATTTACCGATTTTCACCTTGTATTCATTATGATTTCGAATAACATTTATAAATAAATTTATTAAAAATCTGACGAATTCAAATTGAGATATCTGAAAATAGACACAAATAAACACGAAAATATTTTCAGAAAATGTAGTTGAAAGTGTGTACTTTCAGGTGCATTGTTCGATTATGCGCCAAAATGCGCCATTTGAAAACATTGCAACTTGAAAATAGGCTCAAAATCACTTAATTTTTTTTTAAACTCATCAATAAAGGCTCAAAACATTTTGCTGTCTTCGGCAAAGATGGATAATTTTATGTCATAAACAACTCTTCAGAACATAGTAGGCCGCTAAAATGCTAACATTTTAAGTTATCACCAAAAAAGTGCTTTTTACCATTTTTACAAAAATGGCGTATATCTCGAGTAGATTAAGAGCTACAAATTTGGCACCTTTGACAAACTTTCATGAAATTTTCTCCTCTACAACTTTGCCCAATACACCAAAGCCCTACAACGTCATCCAACAGAACCCTCCCGGGAAAACCTTCCCGTAATTTTTATTACCAGTATCGAAAACCATGAATTTTGATACCCATATTGCCCCAAGTCGAATGGATCGATAAATGTCCCCCCGGTAGAACCTTCCCTCAGGGCCATGGCCACTCCGGGTGTGGCCAATCCTGTCAAAATGGCCATTTTCACTACCAGTATCAAAAACCATGAATTTTGATACCCATATTGCCCCAAGTCGAATGGTTCGATAAATGTCCCCCCGGTAGAACCTTCCCACAGGGCCATGGCCACTCCGGGTGTGGCCAATCCTGTCAAAATGGCCTTTTTCACTACCAGTATCAAAAACCATGAATTTTGATACCCATATTGCCCCTAGTCGAATGGTTCGATAAATGTCCCCCCGGTAGAACCTTCCCTCAGGGCCATGGCCACTCCGGGTGTGGCCAATCCTGTCAAAATGGCCATTTTCACTACCAGTATCAAAAACCATGAATTTTGATACCCATATTGCCCAAGTCGAATGGTTCGATAAATGTCCCCCCGGTAGAACCTTCCCTCAGGGCCATGGCCACTCCGGGTGTGGCCAATCCTGTCAAAATGGCCATTTTCACTACCAGTATCAAAAACCATGAATTTTGATACCCATATTGCCCCTAGTCGAATGGTTCGATAAATGTCCCCCCGGTAGAACCTTCCCTCAGGGCCATGGCCACTCCGGGTGTGGCCAATCCTGTCAAAATGGCCATTTTCACTACCAGTATCAAAAACCATGAATTTTGATACCCATATTGCCCCTAGTCGAATGGTTCGATAAATGTCCCCCCGGTAGAACCTTCCCTCAGGGCCATGGCCACTCCGGGTGTGGCCAATCCTGTCAAAATGGCCATTTTCACTACCAGTATCAAAAACCATGAATTTTGATACCCATATTGCCCCTAGTCGAATGGTTCGATAAATGTCCCCCCGGTAGAACCTTCCCTCAGGGCCATGACCACTCCGGGTGTGCCCAATCCTGTCAAAATTGCCATTTTCACTACCAGTATAAAAAACCATGAATTTTGATACCCATATTGCCCCAAGTCGAATGGTTCGATAAATGTCCCCCCGGTAGAACCTTCCCTCAGGGCCCTCCTACCAGTTTGGTCCCAACCCCATTGCCTGAAATCATTCTGGTTTTCGAGTGACCGATCTAACAATCTTCGTTAGAACAGAATTCCTCCCAAGTTGGTGCACAACCTGTGTCTTTCAATGTGTGCATGTGTGTGTGAGCAATAAAATTACCACCGTCGATCCGTCTCTGACGGATTTTCGAATAAAACTAAAATTGTTCAGAGGCTATCTGTTAGCTTATATAGTTAGCATGAAATGTGGCAACATGGTGCAAATTTTGCCTCGTCTCCTGCTTTCTTGGAACTGTCACGCGAGAATGCTGCACCATTGTTGCCACATTTCATGCGAACTATATAAGTAACAGATAGCCTCTGAACAATTTTAGTTTTATTCGAAAATCCGTCCGAGACGGATCGACGGTAATTTTATTGCTCACACACACATGCACATTGGACACACCAACTTGGGAGGAATTCTGTTCTAACGAAGATTGTTAGATCGGTCACTCGAAAACCAGAATGATTTCAGGCAATGGGGTTGGGACCAAACTGGTAGGATATTTGCCACACCCGGAGTGGCCATGGCCCTGAGGGAAGGTTCTACCGGGGGGACATTTATCGAACCATTCGACTTGGGGCAATATGGGTATCAAAATTCATGGTTTTTGATACTGATAATGAAAATGGCCATTTTGACAAGATTGGCCACACCCGGAGTGGCCATGGCCCTGAGGGAAGGTTCTACCGGGGGGACATTTATCAAACCTTTCGACTTGGGGCAATATGGGTATCAAAATTCATGGTTTTTGATACTGATAATGAAAATGGCCATTTTGACAAGATTGGCCACACCCGGAGTGGCAATGGCCCTGAGGGAAGGTTCTACCGGGGGGGGGGACTTATCAAACCTTTCGACTTGGGGCAATATGGGTATCAAAATTCATGGTTTTTTATACTGGTAGTGAAAATGGCCATTTTGACAGGATTGGCCACACCCGGAGTGGCCAGTGCCTTGGAGAAGGTTCTACCGGGGGGACATTTATCGAACCATACGACTTGGGGCAATATGGGTATCAAAATTCATGGTTTTTGATACTGGTAACGAAAATGGCCATTTTGACAGGATTGGCCACACCCGGAGTAGCCATGGCCCTGAGGAAGGTTCTACCGGGGGACGTTTATCGAGCCATTCGACTTGGGGCAATATGGGCAATTTATATCCACAGAGGTGCCATTGAATGCAAATATTTAATTAGAATTAATTACTCAGGATTAAATAAATTGGCAAAGAATTAAAAAATATAAATAAAAATAGCATGATTTTTTGAGTATTGTACAAAGTTCTTTGACATATTGGTCATGTAGAACATAACCACCTGCACCTTTTTTATTCGCGGAAGTAGCACAGTTTTCAATCTGATAGAAAAATATCACAACGCTATCGGGAATCATGAAGCTAGTGCTCACAGTGTCTGTAGCTGCAGCTGCATTGCTCCTACATGTTACAATTTCAAGTGCCGAGAACCCCTGTGCCAATGGACCACCGGTAGAAAAGGTAAAACTTGCATTAATTTATAAATCCAATGTCTCAAACTAAAGCAATTTCCTGAAAATTCTGAAAAGGTTTTTATGAGAAAAACTATCCACTGGCCAAACAAATCCTCAACTTTTGACCTATATGGTATAATGAGAGTTGAAGGCTTTTGCGAAACAATGTAGTTTTAAAAATAATCGTTTTTTACTGTTATTCAGAAAAATGAAACCATTTCAGAATTTTTAAAGCACACTTAAAATTCCTTTAAAAACATACAAATTCAATTTCAAAACAGTTCAAAAATATATAAAAAAGTTTGAGATGTTCAACGTTTGTCGGACTTTGAATTTCAATACCCGTTTTACCCCTACTCCTTTTCGTGATAGAGAACTTATATACAAACGCTAAAAGTTTCATCCGAATCGAGGCACTTCGAAACGATCTCTAGAACAAATTGAGCAAATTCTATATAAAACTGCCTCTCAACACAGACAACAGACGTAGCGGCTAGAAAAAAATAATTTGAAAATCGTGTGTAAAAACATGGCTGCCGCATCCTGCTAATCTACTAGCGCCATCTGTTAGCCTATCGCCACTCTCTAAAGCAGCCATGATGGTTTTCTGAGAAGGTGTGTTTGAAAATGCATCACCCAAAAATGTTTAAAAAATATTTTATTTCAATTTTTCGAAAAAAAAAATAAAAAGGTAAAGATTATGTTTTTATGATATAGTAAATCTACTTTAATTATTAATTTACACGATTTACGAGCACATGGAAGTTTTTTTTTTATTTAATTATCAATATTTAAAAAATAGTCTAATCTGATGCTTTTTTAAACACAGCAACCAAGGCCGCGCTTGAGGCTGTCAAATTCTTGCTGGTTGTGTTTATAAACAAAACCAACAGAGGTGAGTGAAAAGAAGGAGGAGACCCGGTGGAAATCGGGAGCATGGGCAAGCGTTTCTTGGAGGATAAAAGATTCGGAACCAGAAACGAAACAATCCGGAACTGTCGAAGAAGGAAAAACAGCAAGGTTTGACACGGTAAAGTCTGGATGTCATCGGCGCCGTCAGCCGAGTTCACGTTCGAATGGTCACTTATCGTGATCTCCGGCGCGACGACCGGTTGTCGTGTGGCCAGCGTGGTCCCGGTTATAGGACAATTTTATAATTTGTTTATGAGATTGTGTTTATTCCGCGAACATGAGCCCGCTCAAAAATGGCGCCACGACCGGATTTTGTCGTTTAAAATGACCTGCGGCAGTATCCACATGTGATTGGAATCGGGCCGCAGTCTGAGATGTTCACTTCCGGCGAACCCTCGTCGCCATACCAAAGGCCTGAATCTTGAATGTTCTCCCCGGCGCGTCAGATTCCTTCACCGGATTTCTAGTGCAAACGATCCTCAAACACCAGAACCAGAACAAACGATTACAAACGTTGAAAACCAACAAAATGAAAGTAGGCGGAAAGCGATATTTTGACAGCGGGCAATGTGTCAGGGCAAAGCGACTGCAGCGCCACAAACGGATTGCCACAACTAAAAAATCTGTAGCAATGATTTACACAAGGGAAGAATCGAGCCCAAACGTCTGTTGTCTGTGCTCTCAAGAAGTCACAGCACGTAATAAACATACAATTACTTTCAGAACCCAATGGAGTGCTGCAATATGCCGATGTTGTTGGATAAAGATATCATGATGGATTGCTACCAGAAATACGCCGAACAAACTAAAAAGCAGATAAAAATGGACGGAGTTCCCCGTGGATGTGTAAATTTCTCACCCTTTCATCTAAGAAAAATAAAGATTTTCACTTATCACATTTTTAGTGCATTGCAGAGTGTGGCTTAAACGCTACGGGCCTCTATGCCAACGGTATGATAAATCGGGACGATATGACCAAGATGTTTATGGATGCTGTGAAGGATATGCCACAGTGGCAAATGGTCATCAGGGACAGTTTGGACGAATGTTTCAAGATGGCCGAATCAAAGATGGACGAGATTGAAGCCGGAGCTAAGCTTGAACCGAGCTTCGAAGGTGAAAAAATTTGCCACCCAATTTCCGGCACAATCATGCGATGCATGGGCATGATGATGTTTGCAAAGTGCCCGGCCGGAGACTATACCGATGGCAAAGAGTGTGATCAACTGAAGGAGTACAACAAAATGTGCCCAGTTATTTAAGTGGATTTAGTTCCTCTGTTGGTAAAACTGCAAGTTCATATTGTTTCATGCTTCTGGAAATGCGTACGCCGAGCTAATAGTAATAAAAATGTTTTATTGTTGCAAATTATGAATTCGTTTCAATTTTCACATGGTGTTTCAGATGACTCTCGAGTTGTTTGTTGAATGCTGTGTAATGGACCTACAATCTCGATGTCTTGCATTATGACAGTATTTTTCAATTGTTACTCTCAAACAGCTGTAAACGAAATGGACAGAAATCTTACCACACAACGTCCTTTGGGATTTTCATTGTGGTTTTTCGTACTAGTAAAGCAATTGTTTACTGCATTACGAACTACCGGTATTTATTCGTGAGAAATTCTGCTTAGAATTTTCTCCGAAACCATATCTGGATATAAATTGTTGATGTAAGCAGTACATCCGGAGTAACACTGTAAAAAGAACAATTTTCAATTGAGTCCTTCACTATATTACTATTAATTAGCACAGTTTTGTACAAAGCAAACATTTCACACAAATTTAATATTGGTAATGACGAACATTTGAGAAAAAAAATGAATTTGAAATAAAGTGTAATAGTTCCCATTGATTTAAAGAATGACTCACAAAATTTAGAACTGTAGTAATGGATTCACAGTCATTATTTCGACGCCTGGCTCCAAAACCAAAGATAAGACCACAAGTTGTCCAAATATACATACTATTTATCACTAAACAATTGTGAAACTTGTAATACCTAAATCGAAAAAAAAATTAACATTTTCAGCAAAAATATAATCTAAAATGTACAACGAATCAAGTCTGTCTCACTCTGTAACCCCGTCATCAAACTAATTACTCACTACCAGTCATGGCAGAATTCAAAATTAAAAGAAATTCGCAATTTTTGAAATTAAATTCAAAGAAAAATGGCATCGTTAGTGCGTCCATCCCGGGAATTCCCGGAACAAATTCCCGGGATTTTTTCAAAACCGGCCATTTCCGAATCCCGGGATTCTTAATAATTTGTCCCCGGAATTCCCGAAATTGAAAAAAAAAACATATTTGTAAACGATAAGAATTTTAAAACATTAAAATTTTTATTCGGTATTTATCTGGAGCTATTTTAAAAAAGGCCTTATGAACAAAATTTCAAAATTTAGTTTTGTGGGTGCTTTTCAATATCTTTGACTCAAGGCAGATTTAAAAACACCCAAAATCAAACATTAAAAATTTTGTTCATACCTTTAAAAAACTCTAGATAGCAATGAATTAATTTGGCTTATTAATTTATTTGGGTTATCAGGGAATATAGTTAAAATTTTTGTGTACAGATCCACAAAATGCCTAGCGCTTTAAATTTTATCAATTTATTTTATATTTTTAAAAGACTGGGTATTATATTTACGCATATTTATGATTTTAAATTTGTAAAGAAAAATATATCATATTAAATTATTTTTCATCAAACACCAGAACCTTGGGCAAATCAAAACACATATAATGAATTAAGACAGCGATTTATGCTATTTTTTGCATAATGTTTTGAACGACTTCGGTTGAAACAGGAACAGAAAAAAATAATTAGAACACCAATTTCCAAATTTATTGTAGTCCCGATTTTCCCAGTTGACAATATTATGTTATAGATAATTTGTAAAATTTGTTTTATATAATTGATGTATCATATAAAACAAATTATTTAAAAATTTAAATTGACTGATATCATTTTATTTTTCGCTTCTTGTTTTTGTCATTTTTACAGAAATTTTTCAAATCTTTCTAGTCATTTGAAAATAAATACAATAAATATATTTACAAAGTACTTTTTTATTTTAATCTCATTAGATACAAAATTGTAGCTTAGAACAAAAAAAAAGATCAATTTTCAATTTATTTTTAGCTATTTAAAAACTGTTGTTCTAGTTTGATTGAAATGTAAATTATCACCAAATAATATTATTGAGCTAATGCTATTGGTGTAAGCTTTTAAAAAATAACAAATATAATGAAAACAAAAATTTTATTACTGTTTCAAAATTTACCGGGAATTCCTGGATTCCAAAATATTTTCCCGTTTCCCGGGAAATTCAAAACCCGGGAAAATTGGACGCCCTAAGGCATCGTTCATTGCCCTTTCGTTTTCCTCGAACATAAAAAACCATTCGTCGCATCTTTATTAAATGTAATCATTTCATTAAACTCTCAAAACGAACGTGACAGAGAACCCTGTTATCACAGTCCCATCACTGGAAGAGCTAAGCAAGAAAAAACAGGAAGCTTCGGAAACGATTACACCGCATCATAAACGTTAACCGGTTAAAAGCTGTAGAAATGCCTTAAATTTTCCAACGTAAGGAACGTCATATATTGTAAATTTCAATTTCTTATCAGAACACCTGTGTCAGACCTACTGCGTATGTCGGCAATTCACTGCAACAGGTGTTCAAACAAGCGGCTGACCAAAACATCAATGAGACCCCAATCGAAATCAAACCTCTGGAGCGCTTGAAGTTGATTACTACTCGAGATTACCAGACACTTGAGGGTGTGTGATGATTAATTAGCACACATCATCCAAATTTAGAACAGTTGTAGTACGATTTTAAGGCCACACGACAATTTTTATTTTAAAGTAGGTATTCAATACTAAATTCTACCTACGAAAAAAGAAAAAAAAATGATGCACTACCATTCCTCGCATAGTTGTCCTATATTACACGAATTAGTCTTTATACGTTGAACAATTATGCGGTGAAAGGCAGTAGAGCAGTTCTCTAGGATTTCGGTCATTCGATTTTTTTTGTATTTTTTAATCCGACTGAAACTTTTTTGGTGCCTTCGGTATGCCCAAAGAAGCCATTTTGCATCATTAGTTTGTCCATATAATTTTCCATACAAATTTGGCAGCTGTCCATACAAAAATGATGTATGAAAATTCAAAAATCTGTATCTTTTGAAGGAATTTTTTGATCGATTTGGTGTCTTCGGCAAAGTTGTAGGTATGGATATGGACTACACTAGAAAAAAATAATACACGGTAAAAAAAATTTGGTGATTTTTTTATTTAACTTTTTGTCACTAAAACTTGATTTACAAAAAAACACTATTTTTAATTTTTTTTATTTTTTGATATGTTTTAGAGGACATAAAATGCCAACTTTTCAGAAATTTCAGGTTGTGCAAAAATCATTGACCGAGTTATGATTTTTTAATCAATACTGATTTTTCAAAAATCGAAATTTTGGTCGTAAAAATTTTTCAACTTCATTTTTCGATGTAAAATTAAATTTGCAATCAAAAAGTACTTTAGTGAAATTTTGATAAAGTGCACCGTTTTCAAGTTATAGCCATATTTAAGTGACTTTTTTGAAAATAGTCGCAGTTTTTCATTTTTTAAAATTAGTGCACATGTTTGCCCAGTTTTGAAAAAAATATTTTTGAACATTTGTGAAATTTTCCGATCTTTTCGAAAAAAATATTTTCAACATTTTCAAATCAAGACTAACATTTCAAAAAGGCCAAACATTCAATATTACGCCCTTTTAAAATGTTAGTCTTGATTTGAAAATTTTGAAAATATTTTTTTCGAAAAGATCGGAAAATTTCACAATTGTTTCATATATTAACATTGAAAATCGGACCATTAGTTGCTGAGATATTGACGATAGAAAATGGTGGGTTGTTTGGGTGAAACTTAGAAAACATCAATTTTCCTGTTTTTAAACCTTTGCATTGCAATATCTCAGCAACTAAAGGTCGTATCAACAAAGTCCGAATAAGCAAAATATAGAGAATTTTCTCAGCTTTTCAAAAATATTTTTTTCAAAACTGGGCAAACATTTGCACTAATTTTAAAAATGAAAAACTGCGACTATTTTCAAAAAAGTCACTTAAATATGGCTATAACTTGAAAACGGTGCACTTTATCAAAATTTCACTAAAGTACTTTTTGATTGCAAATTTGATTTTACATCGAAAAATGAAGTTGAAAAATTTTACGACCAAAATTTCGATTTTTTGAAAAAATCAGTATTGATTAAAAAATTCATAACTCGGTCAATGATTTTTTGCACAACCTGGAAATTTCTGAAAAGTTGGCATTTTATGTCCTCTAAAACATATCAAAAAATAAAAAAAATTAAAAATAGTGTTTTTTTGTAAATCAAGTTTTAGTGATAAAAAGTTAAATAAAAAAATCACCAAATTTTTTTTACCGTGTATTATTTTTTTCCAGTGTAGTCCGTATCCATACCTACAACTTTGCCGAAGACACCAAATCGATCAAAAAATTCCTTCAAAAGATACAGATTTTTGAATTTTCATACATCATTTTTGTATGGACAGTAGGGTGCCCAGAATATGGGACTTTTTCTCAAAACCTCGCTCCACAAGCTGAATATTGTTCCTTGACCTATTCTAGGACTCTGGCCCAAATATGAGCAAAATCGGTCATCATTTACCCATTGATACTCGGAGGTGAAGTTTGTATGGGAAAAATCGAAAAATGTATGGAAAATCCAAGTTTCTTACGGTTTGGTCTGCACGGTGCGCTACTTCCATCCGAATATTCCCAAAAGTGAGATTCTTAATGAAAATTTAATGCTCTACAACTTTGTAGAACATACCAAAGCTGTAAAACTCGATCCTGAAAAGTTATTAGCGATTAAAAAAAGTCATTTTTGTATGAAAAACATTTTTTACACCAACTTTAGGCTCGGGTATCAATGGGTTAATCTCATCCAATGTCGCTCAAAATTTACACAGATACTTAAAATAACCCAAAAAACCGTTTTCCGCTTGTGGAGTAGGGGGTCATTTTTTCTGGGCACCCTAATGGACAGCTGCCAAATTTTTATGGAAAATTATATGGACAAACTAATGATGCAAAATGGCTTCTTTGGGCATACCGAAGGCACCAAAAAAGTTTCAGTCGGATTAAAAAATACAAAAATTAAAATTGAAGAAAAAAGACCGATTTCGTAGAGAATTGCTCAGTATAACAAAAGACACAAACAAAAGTACAAATTACTGTCAATTAAGTGGGCAGCATAATCCTTTTTTATCGCTGTCTCCATATCACCAAGGAAAGCCGCCCAAGATATAGCTGTCTTGACTTGTTACCGTCACTTAAAGAACACACGAATGTGCAGTCGACCAATAAAACGGCCGAGCGACATCTCAGTCTCAGTCAGTCCCCAGAGTTTAAGGTTGTTAGATGTGCGTGTCCTATATCTAATTCTTTTTCCAGTTGCCGATATTCAGACTTTTTTTCAAGTCATGTTTTATCTAAGTGTTTCCGGTTTTCTGCTAACAGTTTTTGCAGTTTCAACGATTGCAAACGACACCTGCCCCGTGTTCTTAACCCTGTCGTCTCTATCCAGACACATTGAAGATGCTTCCGTAGTGATCAATTGGGGTCCCGATTGTGAGTCGCCTCCAGATTGGATTGGGCTCTACACAAAAAATCCAGCCTTTTCGGATGATCCACCAGTGCTAAAAATCGAAGTCAACGATCGAAAGAATGGTGAAGTTATTACGAATCAAAAGTTCGGCAAGCAGCGACTTCCCGGAGGATGGAGCTACGACGAAGTTTTGCGGCACATCCCGAAGCGTCGGGCAAAGCCTCTGTGCTTTGACCTATACCTTGTCAGTTATAATCATCACAACAAGCTGCAGATCTTCGATTGCTTAAAAATCCAACCGAACTGGATGTTTACGGAAAAGAGCATTGGGAATGTGTCGTTGAAGGACCTTTTCCTGCCCGGAACCCACTGTTCTGCATGCTACCAAACTAAGGCCAATGCCAACAACAATCTGCTGAAGAAGGTCGGGTTCCACCAGGATTTAGATATTTGGACTCAGTTGGTGTTTGGAGTTCGTTATTTGGATTTCTCCATCGGATACCATCCTTACCA
Organism: Culex quinquefasciatus; assembly: GCF_015732765.1. NCBI lineage: Eukaryota > Metazoa > Arthropoda > Insecta > Diptera > Culicidae > Culex > Culex quinquefasciatus. The sequence continues at coordinate 200,702,932 of NC_051863.1, forward strand.
CAACAGCACCCGTAACTTTTGGGTCATGAACGAGGGTTACCGCGTTGGTTGGATACTACCGATTCTGCACGATATTCGCCGATTTGTGATTCTCTCCGAGGAAACAATTGTTCTAGACTTTCGTCGATTCCCCCTTGGATTCCACAGCCACCCGGAGCAGCATGCCGAATTTTTGTCCATTTTGGACCAGGAGCTTGGGGACCTGACCTACCGGCGACCATACTTTGAAAACGCAGACGACGATCAAACCGTTTCGTACCATCTGACAATCGAAGACATGCGTCGCCAGGGCAAATACATCCTCATCACGTACAATCACGCTGCCAGTCTGAACGGTAAGCAAAAAAACGGACTTGAATCAAATCAAACGAGCAGTCATTATTTAATTCATGAAACCAACGGCGCTGGAGACCGCTGAGAAGAGATGGCACACTTTACTGTGCATCACTCTACTGCTAAATCGCAAATCTGGAGTTTTTTTTGAAAAGGTCCAATAAACCAAATTTCCAGTTTTTTGCTTTTTGGGTGTTTTTAAAACCGCCTTGAGTCAGGGGTATTAAAAAACACCCAAAAAGCAAAAACTGGAAATTTGGTTTATTGGACCTTTTCAAAAAAAACTCCAGAAATGTAGATGTTTAATTCCAGCTTCAAATTTATTTGTATAAGTAGGGGAAAATACTCTTTCTAAGCCTATTTCTATTATCGGCCTATCAGCACTTTGAATATAAATTTCAGCTTTCATAAAGTGTTTTTGACTGTTCCAAAGTAACAAATAGCTCAAATAAAAGTAAGCAAGCAACCCACCATTGTTGATGTATCTAAAAAAATTCATTTAATATCGGAAAACATCAAAAGTGATGATAATCGGTCGAACGGCTTAGAGTGAATAAATGGGTATATTTCTTCTTAGCAAAGCACCTTGTTATGTTTACCTTAGTTTTTTTTATTATTTCACTTAAATCTCACTAATATAACGTTTCTTCAGGTTGAAAAATACGCATTTTTCTGACATAAAAGATGTACTCATTCCAAAATGATACTATATTATCAATAATGTTGGTCAACAAACCCACACTAAAACTAGTTTATATTAAGTTTTTGTTACTTTTTTCACATTAAACGAGACCAAAATTACTTAAATCGGTAAAATGCAGCCAAATACTGTGCGTTTCCACTGTTGAGGCTTGAGGCTAGTCCAGTTTCATCAACCATATCATTATCTACACATTCTTAAATCATGAGGAAGTATAAACTAGAAGGTCTCCAAATTTGCGTGCATTTTGGTTTCATCCATAAATTTTAGAGAGGGCCGAATGATTTACCTCCAAAGTTTGTATGGAGAATCAGGGCGATTCACCACTTTTGCACTTAACTCAGGAATTGTATGCAAAATGTTCAAAGACCGTTTTTTACAATTCGTTTAACAATTCCTTTGGTATTCCTTTTAACAATGATTCGATAACTAGATTCATTCTAATATAAAGAATCATGCAGTTTATTTTTTTTTATTTTTATTTTATTTTTTATTTTTTTTAAGAGGTCCACTAAATTTCCAGTTTTTGCTTTTTGGGTGTTTTTGAAAACGCCTTGAGTCAGGGGTATTAAAAACACTCAAAAAGCAAAAAAACTGAAAATTTGGTTTATTGGACCTTTTAAAAAACAAACTCTAGAAACTTTTTTTCTGAGAGAAGTCCTAATTTTTTTCAATAAGTTTTATTAGAAATATAAACTATCATATTTTACAAGATTCATGGCAAAAACAGAATGCTGCTCGAAAAAGGCACTCTTTGGCTTAATACTTAAACCGAGGAAAGCACTATCTTCAAAGTCCAAGCATAGTTAAGCTGTAAGCGATCAATCTCATTCTTCAGCGGAAATTCCACCATAATCCCGTTTTCAGTTGGTTTCCACTAAAAAAAAATAATTAAAATTTAAATTAATACTCAGATCCATCAGTTAAATGAAAAATGAATTTTACCTTTAAGCTAGTATTGAATCCCAACATAGTTATTTGGATTATATTTTTGTACAGGTGATTAAATGCTCCCAGGATCACATTGTTTGACTTAAGTGGATACTTCAATACAATGGCATAAACATTGGTAAAGTTATCTTTGCCGTGAAAAGTTTGAACTTCCTTTGATGTATACCAAACAGAAGAGGTTAAGGTATCATTTTGGTAGATCCAGGGTCGAGATTTGTAAATCGCTTCACCATTTGTTTTTAGCCACCTTAAAATGAGAAATGGTTAGCAAGTTGAAACAAATTTACATCAAACCTACAAACCTTCCCATGTCGGTCAAGCGCTCCACAAAGATGGGGTCAATTGTGCCATACTTGGTAGGTCCAACGTTGATGTTGATATTTCCGCCGCAGCTCACGGTGCTGGCAATTTCTCCAATCAATTCAGCCGAGCTGACAAAATCCTCAAGCTTTGCATTCTGCCGATGACCCCAGCTTTTCTTATCAATCGTCATTGCATTCTCCCATTTGTGCTTCTGAAGTACTCCTGCAAGTGAGATATCGTTGTTATGACATAGATTTTTGTTGTGTACTTGATCTAATTTGGAACCATCAATCAAGATTCAAGATAGCGGATCATGTGACTCACCTGGGTTATACCGATCGGAGCACGTGTAAAAATCTCCATGAAGACAGAGCGTTCCTATTCCCCAGCGATCGTTGGTTACAACCGTATCACGTACGGGAGACTCGTTGTATAACCACGTAAGAAACTCTTTTGCTTTCCAATAGCCATCCGGAGCTTCCCAGTCTCCATCACTCCAGAGCACCTCCGGTTTATACGTGTTGATAAGCTCTTTCAGCTCTGGCCACACCTTATTGTCAACGTACTCATGCTTGAGGAAAACGTGTAGTTTGTCGTCGTTGTACAAGCGGTTGAACCACTCAAACAACGAATAATAAACTCCAAACGTAAGCTTCGTATTTTTCCGAATAGCCGTTGAAAGTTCCCCAATAATATCTCTATGGGGTCCGACATCGACCGAATTCCAACTGTACGTATACTTCGATGGCCACAAGGTGTACCCTTCGTGATGTTTGCTGGTCAACACTACGTACCGTGCTCCGGATTGGGCAAAGAGCAATGCCCACTCAGTAGCGTTAAACAGCTCAGTCGTAAAGTCACTTGCAAAGTCCTGATAAGTGAAGCTGGGCTTGTAATTGCTTTTCATGTAATTGACGTATTCATCGTACTTGTAGCCTAAAATAAAAATAATATTAGAAATGCTCCAACACTTGCAAACAAAAACCACAATCAAACTACCCTTCCAGTTAATCCAGAACCATTCCGAGCCATAACTTGGGACTGCGTACACACCCCAGTGTATGAAGATTCCAATTTTTGCGTCCTCATACCAGGTCGGAAGAGGTCGAGCATCCAGACTGGCCCACGTCGGTTCGTATTTTTCTGTTTTACTTTCTTCACTATTCTGCTCCAGAGCACCGATTGAACCTCGCATCCATATCACTAGCAATAAAAACAAACTTCTGACCGGTACGAGCATCGTGCCGCAAATGAATCAAATCAGTGAGATGGTTGCTTCCATATGGGTTAGCCAGAGAGAACTGTTCTCTAGGGGGGAGCATCCCATCTTGTTACGGTTAAGCGCAATACTTAAGAACCAATATAAAATTTATATGATTTTTCACTTAAAGCTAAACAATGAAGGAGACGCATTGTATTTCAACATAACGTTTGATAAAATATAATTTTGTAATGTTTGAAGTAGACGCATGGTATTTATAAAATATGCTGTGCCTAAATGTTCGTACAAAATTTTGTGTTTGTTTATTTATTCTATATTTTTCATCTCAATCATTATAAATGATTTGAATAACAGCCCAGATTCGATTATCCGAAGTTTAAATTTATTTTTTTCATTTTCTTACTTCAAACATCTTCTAACATTTAATTCGAGTACTGTAAAGTTTGGAATGATGTAAAGAAGTATATTGTAGAAAACTCTAAAACGTAATAACCAATAAATACAATGAATAATTCATAACTACATTTATTTGTTAATAATATGGGAGCGAATAACCCATAGGGATAAAGTTTTCTTAATAAAATCAACAACAACAACAACTTGTTAATATACCAAATAAATAGCAAAATAAATTATTCTTCAGGATTCTCTTCATTAGTCGTAGTTACTAACTAACTTAACGTGAATACAAAGAGACGAGTTGTTCCTTTTAATTCCGCTATATGTTTTTAATATCTTGACAGATACGTATTTCGTCTACTACTTGCAGACTTCATCAGTGTTCTGTTCTCGACTAGTCGACTAGTCTGCTAAAACGCTCAACCAAACCACAACTAACTTAAATAATGACGTTATTTATGGAAAGACCGAGACTTGCTCGCAAGATTGCATACCACTTCAACGTTCGTTGAGCACTGAATCGACAAACAGATGGCTACCTCTGCTTACCCGCGTGGTTTAAAATTTATTCTTTATTTCAGATTCCGACCTTATCTGGGCACCGTGGACGAAATATTCGAGTTCCTCTCTGAAGCACACCGAGTTGGGCCAGTTCATGAATAAATTGTTTTCCCAAAAGCATCCGGACGCACCGAAAAACATTGGATGGAGCTTTCATGGCGTCCAAGGCTACCAAAGCAGTTCAGTGAGTATTTTTTAGTCAATGGAATGGCCTGGTGGTTGAACACTTTGTTAATTTAATAGATCAGATTTCATAATAATGAAGTAAATGCAATAGAAATTAGAGAATCAACAAGAATAAAGGATTCTTTTAAGAGTTAATGCACTACTTGAAAACTTGAAACTTTAAAATAATTAGAAAAATATTTTTTCTCTTGATTTTTCGCCATATTTTGAAGGAATTGGTTTTCATGGAAGCTCAAATCAACAAAATATCATTGAATCATCGTTTTTTATCATTTTTAACATTAAAACAGTTATATGGATTATAATATGAAAACTAACACCCCCATTGGACGTGACGAGAAGTCCCCTTTTTTAAATTTAAACTCATAAACCTTTATTTTTAGAGCTCCGAGGAGATTTACCTGATGCCCAAGGAACGTGCCAATCTGACCAACCCAAAACTGATGCGGATGCTCGGGGGTCCTTGGAGTTTGCGGGCAAATGCCGTCCTGTTGGACTTTTTCACCAACACTAATCTGATCGATATGGCGGTACACACGAATCGATACAAAACACTCAAGAGCATGGGCGACGAAGTCATCGTGCTGGATATTCAGTAAAATGCATTCTATTTCACGTATATTTATTAAGAGCACATTCCATACATGTTTCATTTGAATAAGAGCAGAATTTCAAAAGTTTATATTTAATTGCAGTGCTAATATTAATTGAATAAAATAATTATTTAGAATCAAGAGCCTAGAAATCGTAACCAACCATGTATATCCATTCACTTTTCAAACGTCACTCAGTCATAACAATTCATTATCCGTTTATCCGGGTGCCATTTAATGAAGGCGCCCCATTCTTACTCCAGGATTAATGGAGCCCAGAACATCGCACGGCAGTAATAGTGTAGTAAGTGCATATGCACTACAGCCTATAGTGCTGAGGCAATCTCTTTGCGGGGCTTCGTAGCACACTTCACAGGGAAACTCGGGTCAGAGGGGGGTGTATTATAAATCTGTTTTACCGTTAGACAGCGACCATAGCTATGCGATCCGGCGGCACTTACTAAGCCGGAGCCCATTTTAGCTTCGGATGCTGGAAAGGTTGTGCTTTTCTACATATATCTAGGTTTTATTTGCGGAGGCTGGCTTGCGATTATTAATGCCTCTGACAGCAAATACATCATTCATTCATTCATGCATTCGTACGCGTAGCGGTTGAGATCATGGAGGGAAGACATTCAATGTTCCAGTTGACTGCAGACGCTCGGTAAAAGTCAGAATGGCTGTGCTTACGTAAGTTCGTAAATCAGAGTGATTTTGCTACAAATGCAATATTTTTTGCTTATTTTCAATGAATCAACTAGATCATTTTAACAATCAATTAAAATGTGTTTTTGTTTCTGCACTTAGCAAGCCCTAATTCTAACTCTCCAAATATCCAGCTCAGCCTCTGCAAAAGAGCCCAGCTCCAAACAGAGAGTCCAGTCTCAGTCCCAGTCTCAGTCGAGTGCAATCAAATCCATATTACCTGTATGCATGTACAAGTGAACGCGCTAAAGCCATAAACGAATGGTAGAGAACCACATTCCAAGCGAGGTCGTCTAGGTTATATGCTTCTAAGTTACCTATTAGTCAGCGACCGCTTACTGGCTGCTGCTGCTGCTGCTGCACCTCGTATTGCATTCTGATTCTGAACCGAACGAGACAAACTCCTTAGTACGAGCCATTGGAAAGGGTTTTAGTTTTTTTTTTCGCTTTTTGCTGCTTGATCGGAGCTCAGCTAGCATGCAAATATTTATCAAATCTACGAGTGCAACTCTCGGTTAGACACTAATTGTATGCCATTAAGTGGGCTTGCCTTTCTCGCTGGAGACCAGCAGAAAAAAAAACATCGCAAATTAAACGAAAGGGCTTACTTGGAATGCTGCTGGACAGATGGAGCAATTTAGTCAGCTGAACATTGGTTTGTGGATTTGGAAAGTACACCATACAATGTTGCATTTTTACAAACTCGTTACTCTTGGAAAGTCGTTTTTTTCTGTTGATGTATTGTCACATTCTATTAAGTTTGGACTCCCAAAACTTGCTGCAATGGACAGAATTACATTTAAGGGTACACAGCAACCAAGGAAGTTGTTGACTTCTTATTCAAAAATTGTCGAACTTACGGTCCCAATCCTGGAATAATTTGAATATAAAAATTGAAATTTTTTGTTGTATATCTTTATGGGAATAGTAGCTTAGGAGATGAATAAAAAATTATATCGACAGTTCCCGTAGTTTTGATTATACTAAAATGTCTGTAACAAAAATCTGGGTGCAAAAGCTCTGGTTGATGAGCACCGTTAAACTAGATTTCATTGAAAGGTACCGTGTTGATGAATTGGCAATATTTTCTGAAAAATAACATTCCCTTCAATATTTAATTTCAAGAGAACTTTTTTCCTGTACAGATTTGCATTAACACAATAACGCTAATAGTAGTTTATGCAACAAGTTGCAAAAAGAGGATTTTTCAGCACGAGTCGTACATTTATCCAACGAGGTTCACCGAGTTGGATAAATACGTCAAGTGTTGAAAAAATCAAGTTTTGCAACGAGTTCCATACAACATTTTTTGAAATTCCGAAAAACACCCATTGAGTGAAATTTTAAGTCAAATTTTCATGTAATTTGTCAATAAATCGTTTAAATCCAAAAAATGTTGAAAAGTGTTACTTTTCGAAACAAGTGCTGAAAAGTTCAACTGTTGCGGTTGACGGGAAATCATCATATAAACATGGTGAACTTCCGTCTGCAATCTGTTAAATTCACAGTCTCCAAGGGAAGCGAAAACATGTTTGTAACTTTTGAATCTGAGATAACTGCAATCAGCTGCCAAACAACTGATTCATGCAATCAGTTCGAACCACAATCAGCTACGACCTCCAGGCGTCCTCCAGTAACATCCTACAGCGGAATGCGGCTACCAAGTCGATGCGTTGTACTGCAATTTTCGGTTCACTACTTGTGCAAGGTGTCATTATCACTGGGACAACTATGCCAAGAATGTGGTTTGCGCTGGCAGCAATCACGACCACGACGACCGTTCCGACCCTTAGAGGGTAGCTTCGATAGTATAAAGCCACCTCTCAGATCCGAGGAATTACCCAGGCAATAGCTACTAGCAACGTTTAACTCAATGCATTTACTAAGGCGACGACTGAGACTGCGACTGCATGCACTAGTCATGAGTCATCCACGCTGGGCGCCAAAGTCCCCCGCATGTGCCCTAGCTTAGCCGGTTACGCTCAAAGTCTACGTCCGAGGCTGTATAATCAATGCTTCTCGCGGGGAGATAATTATTGTTTTGCGAGATGAAGAAATAAAGAAACATTACTGAAACGTTCACGGTGAACTATAGAAAATATTTGCTCCCTTGATTTCCTCATAGCTTAATGCACTGAAATGTTGCCAGAACAAGCTAATCCAGCCTCTGTTGACACCATTCAATTCACTTGGGCATCTAAATTTAACCCCAGCATTGGCCTGGTATCCGGTCTTAAAACACAAATATTCAAATTGCCCCCACGGGTATTGCTAATGATTTCCCCTTCACCCCTCTTAGTTCTAATCCAAGTTGTAGTAAAATTCTTAGATTAAATAACCGTTTCTCACGGTTTCTCCCACCAACGACTTCAGTTCGCTCACAGCCAGGCAACACGGATCCGTCCCGAGATCGTGAGATGCTGGGTTGTGTTCTCTATGAAGTGCCAGGCCGGTGCAACATGCAATTACCGAGTGTGTATTGTAAGTACGCGATCTGGCCTGGCGGCTCCGCGCCCCGACGCCATTAGAAGGCTTAAGCTGGAGCCTATCCTGCCGAGCCTCGCGGGGAGCTAAACTACACCGGGCCTTTTTGTAGTCTGCAGTTCTATATGCCGCTGACGGGGCGAGACATTTGATGCTGGGAAGATTTATAGCGAACAATAAAAGTTCAATATGCGCGCGCGAAGAAAAATTGTTTAGTCTGGCCCGACCAATGCCAATTGGGTTGTGTGGGAACATGCCACTATTAGAAAACATAGAATAAATTATTCTAAATTGCAAATAATGTACCAGCAATTGGAAACTGTAGCATTACATGTTAATCTAAAAGTGAAAAAAAACGAATTTCCTCTCTTTAAAAGGTGTGTTTAGTCTCTTTTGGGTGAAGACGTGTGGTTACTGCCAAGTTTATTCAAAAATCCTTAGAAAGTTAATTTTGACCTTATTTGTCAGCGAAATGGATGCATGGACGTTCCATGATTGTCACCTCACCCCAGTCCTTGTACAAAAGTGTGTCAACTTAAGCACCTTTGCAACTGATTAGCGAGCTATTAGTCGACGCTGCTCGTTCAAACTCGTCGAGTAACGAGAGTTTATGGTAATAGATTTTCAGAAATAAAAATTTTCAACATGCTAAACTGGTCAGCCCATTGCCAACTGTCCCGCAACATGGTGGCAAACGTACCTTGTGCAAACCAATGCACGCATGGAAGAATTTTGTTTACCAGACTATAACCGTGCACCAAAGCACAACCGTCACCGATCGTTTAGCCATGTCCAGTAAAGGAGTTCTGGCCAGAATCGGCGCGCACCCAAACGCACACTCTCCTCCGCGGTCATAAAGCGCCCACTTTGCAAAACATCAACGGTTATAATTATGAGTTCCAACACCCCGATGGCAAACCGCAAGCCTAACCCATACTAAAGCTGTTTGCCTTACTCGGCTGCGACTTGCGCGATTCTGAACAGTTTAACTGCAAAGTATCGATCCCTTAGTGATGGTACGAACGAAAGTGAAATCAGTGCACTCACACTGTCTATCGACTACCAGCCAGATGGCGCCACCAAGCCTGGCGCCCAGACCAAGGTCCACAAACTGAAGCAGTCGTCGCAATTTGTCACTTGCAGAATTGCAGGGTTCCGTACTAAGATCGAGATGTACACCCAGCTCATTGTAGAAAAATGTTGTTGTTCGACTCGTATGCAGCTCCTCAACGACAAAATGACACATTTGTTTGGTCTGCCTCGGTTTCTGTTACAGTACCAACTCGATCAGTACGTGTTTGGTACAAAAGAGTTGATGTCATGGTGACATTAAAAAAATCCAAGAACCGGAAGTTCCTAAACTTTACATTACCGTGAGATAACAATTTTTATCTTTCCGAAATGTGATGTCAAAAAATGATAAATTGTAATCACAATTGATATCATGATGCCTCCCCACCTGACTTTTTTATGGTTGGATTTTTTAAAATGATTGATCACCATTAGGGTGACAAAAAATGAAAATTTTGTAAAATCTTAAGAGTGCCGTGCCAATTAACGGTTAAGGTTAAGGTTCGCTTTTGGTGATGAAGCATGAATAAGAAAATTTGCAAAAATATATGGGGAAAAGCCAAAAAATCAAAACTGGCGTATATGATTCGACACATTGTCAAGTGTGAGTTTCTCAATTAAAATTCCATGCCAAACAACTTTGTAGAAGACCGCAAAACAATCGGAGTTAACATTTACTGATTTCGTAAAAAAAAATTTACATTTACCATAAACTGGGGTCAATCGGGACACGTGGGGCGAATTGGGACAGCAGTTTTAATTCATGTTGGAGCTGAGCAGTTCTCTAGGATTTCGGTCATTCGATTTTTTTTTGTATTTTTTAATCCGACTGAAACTTTTTTGGTGCCTTCGGTATGCCCAAAGAAGCCATTTTGCATCATTAGTTTGTCCATATAATTTTCCATACAAATTCGGCAGCTGTCCATACAAAAATGATGTATGAAAATTCAAAAATCTGTATCTTTTGAAGGAATTTTTTGATCGATTTGGTGTCTTCGGCAAAGTTGTAGGTATGGATACGGACTACACTGGAAAAAATAATACACGGTAAAAAAATTTGGTGATTTTTTATTTAACTTTTATCACTAAAACTTGATTTACAAAAAACACTATTTTTAATTTTTTTATTTTTGATATGTTTTAGAAGGCATAAAATGCCAACTTTTCAGAAATTTCAGGTTGTGCAAAAATCACTGACCGAGTTATGAATTTTTAATCAATACTGATTTTTCAAAAATCGAAATTTCGGTCGTAAAATTTTTCAACTTCATTTTTCGATGTAAAATCAAATTTGCAATCAAAAGTACTTTACTGAAATTTTGATAAAGTGCACCGTTTTCAAGTTATAGCCATATTTAAGTGACTTTTTGAAAATAGTCGCAGTTTTCATTTTTAAATTAGTGCACATGTTTGCCCAGTTTTGAAAAAATATTTTTGAAAAGCTGAGAAAATTCTCTATATTTTGCTTATTTGGACTTTGTTGATACGACCTTTAGTTGCTGAGATATTGCAATGCAAAGGTTTAAAAACAGGAAAATTGATGTTTTCTAAGTTTCACCCAAACAACCCACCATTTTCTATCGTCAATATCTCAGCAACTAATGGTCCGATTTTCAATGTTAATATATGAAACAATTGTGAAATTTTCCGATCTTTTCGAAAAAAATATTTTTGGAATTTTCAAATCAAGACAAACATTTTAAAAGGGCGTAATATTGAATGTTTGGCCTTTGTGAAATGTTGGTCTTGATTTGAAAATTCCAAAAAAAATTTTTTCGAAGAGATCGGAAAATTTCACAAATGTTTCATATATTAACATTGAAAATCGGACCATTAGTTGCTGAGATATTGACGATAGAAAATGGTGGGTTGTTTGGGTGAAACTTAGAAAACATCAATTTTCCTGTTTTTAAACCTTTGCATTGCAATATCTCAGCAACTAAAGGTCGTATCAACAAAGTCCAAATAAGCAAAATATAGAGAATTTTCTCAGCTTTTCAAAAATATTTTTTCAAAACTGGGCAAACATGTGCACTAATTTAAAAATGAAAAACTGACTATTTTCAAAAAGTCACTTAAATATGGCTATAACTTGAAAACGGTGCACTTTATCAAAATTTTAGTAAAGTACTTTTGATTGCAAATTTGATTTTACATCGAAAAATGAAGTTGAAAATTTTACGACCAAAATTTCGATTTTTGAAAAATCAGTATTGATTAAAAATTCATAACTCGGTCAGTGATTTTTTGCACAACCTGGAAATTTCTGAAAAGTTGGCATTTTATGTCTTCTAAAACATATCAAAAAATAAAAAAATTAAAAATAGTGTTTTTTTGTAAATCAAGTTTTAGTGATAATAAGTTAAATAAAAAAATCACCAAATTTTTTTTACCGTGTATTATTTTTTTCCAGTGTAGTCCGTATCCATACCTACAACTTTGCCGAAGACACCAAATCGATCAAAAATTCCTTCAAAAGATACTGATTTTGAATTTTCATACATCATTTTTGTATGGACAGCTGCCGAATTTGTATGGAAAATTATATGGACAAACTAATGATGCAAAATGGCTTCTTTGGGCATACCGAAGGCACCAAAAAAGTTTCAGCCGGATTAAAAAATACAAAAATTAAAATTGAAGAAAAAAGACCGATTTCGTAGAGAATTGCTCAGCTCAATATTTTGATTTTTCTGGTTGGTTTCGGTTAGAACAGACTCAGGTCAACAAAATGTGTACATCCATTTCCATATTTAAAAGCTTTAAGAACTCTAAAAACTGCTGTCCCTATTCAGACTGAAGTCCCGATTCGCCCCAGATTACGGTACTTATTTTTGCCTAAGAACTCGAAACAGGGGGTATCCCTGAGGTAATCACCATGCGACTCCTTAAATACACTCGATGATGTCTTTTAAAGGTGAACGCAGTCATAATTGTTTTGTTTCTCGATTCTAAGCTGAGATCGATTGTTTTCCTGTTTCATGTCAGAATACGTAAATTATTGCTAATCAATGATTGTCAACAGTATCTCATGGCATGACGGAAGCCAAATGTAGGTATTATAAACCAAGAAAGTCAATGGGTTTACGTGGAGAAAGTTTAGTTTTTTGTTCCTGGTTAAGATAAGTATGATATTTAGTGTTCTATCGATGGGAATTGAGTTTTTAGAAAAAAATGTTTTCCAATGGGTAATTCTCTGCCAACTCACACGAAAACGGGCAAAGTTGCCCCGACCGCTCTTCGATTTCCGAGGTCCGTTATTTGATATCTAGTGACGGAAGGACGGTACGACCCCTTCCAGTTTTGAACATGCGAAAGGCATGTTTTTCAATTATTTACAGTCTGAAATGGTGATGCGATGAAAAATTTTGAGGCAAAGGGCCTTTTATGTAAAATTGTACGCCCGATTTAATGGCGTACCCGGAATTCCGAAAAAAACGTATTTTTCATCGAAAAAACACTAAAAAAGTTTTAAAAACTCTGCCATTTTCCATTATTCAACTGTATAAAAAATTGGGAGCTTGTCATTTTAAGGGAAATTTAATGTACTTTTCGAATCTACATTCAAATTTGTAAATACATCGGAATACATTGGAATTTGCAATTGTCGTGGACAATCGCCATAAACCTCCCCCCCCCCCCTAAATTGTCCACGTGATTTATGGATGGTCCCCAGGCTTTTCAGGCAATTATTTGAAGTCAATTTTTCCCAGGGTCTTCGGATAGTCGAGTCTCTCTTCACCTGGGAGGTAAAACCGAAATTCTATGATCACCTTTGTTTTTTTTTGCTGTGCAAAATATCAATGATTGCATCATAATAGTAAAAAATAAACTTGGCTTTAGTAAAAAAACAAGCCGGAACGGATCAGGTATTAACTAAAGTATTACAGGGAACAAATATACTACGCAATGTTTATTTTAGCTAATCAAATCACACATTTAATTGCTGTTAAAAACACTTTCAACACAATCGGTACCTTTTTCTCCCTTTTAAATTTATGTTCAACGAAAACGGGATATTTTAAGAAACTTCTCACGTTCAACTGCGCGAAACAATCGGCTGGAATTTCTAAGACGCCATTGTCGCAGCTTGTAATAATTAGTAAACTATTTGTAGCCGACATCGAACGGTTTGCCAATCGTAGAACAATGAGCCCCATTAAATGTCCGCGCGATTAGCGATGAGTCTGTCGCTACGGAATGGAATTCCCCGATACAAGAATTGTTTGAATACCGACTAAAACCATATGATTAATCTCGGTGCCTAGTGGTTTACAGTAATTCACTGGGAGATTGAGGGTGTTTCCGATGCTGATGCTGGAACTGGATCCACACACGCGATTAATCAAACAGCTTTCCCCATATGGAATTTCTACGCAGCAGATCGAACGATCCTCAAGGGCATTCGACACTGCTGTAGGTCCTCTCTATATCGAGTTAGGTGCTGGCCGACCGACATCAGAGATGGGAATCTGTTTGTAATAAATTTACGCGAGGAGCGATCGACGAGGGCGTGGAGGGAAAATATCCAGAACAGCAATAACCAATTATCTGGTGAGCTGGTGATATACATTTACAACGCCCACATCTTGTTTTTGTTAGTAAACTCACTGCTGATGCTGTCCGAAGTGTTCTCTTCAGTGAGAACACTCAACTTTTCAGCAGATGCTTTGCAATTGTGATTTCAACAGTTCAAAACAAAATCATTTTGCAAAAATAAAACGGTTTAAATCTAAGAATCAACTCAAATAATGCTGAGATTGACGGTAGCTTAGGCAAAACAATCAGAACCGATTAGTTCACTGTTGCAGGAAATGCATCAACTTGTAATGCTTTTCTAGAGAACAGAGATTAGAAGGAATTAGTCACAGCGTTCATGATTGACTGATCGAGCACTATCTCAACATGATAAAGTGCGTTGCAAATAATATTTTCCAGGAAAACTGTTGTGGCTTATTGTGATAAGAGTGCATGAGGGTCGCCCGGATTGCACTTGTCACTTCCTTCTGGCGATTGTAGAACTTAGCATACGAGAAATCTGGAGGACACTCCCTAGGATGTTTTTATAAATCGAACTTAAATGTATTCTATGATATTGGCAACCACTTGGCATCCTGCGTCATTTGTACGTGTTAATTAGCTTAGCAGATAATCACAGTCCATTAATCCTTCAACGCTATTGTAAGATCCGCGTACATAGAGACAGGTAGCGCCACTAAACAATTAGCAAGTGCTTCTGTTGGTCACTTTGTTGCATCTATTGTCATAGTGATTGCTAGACCTCTACTTTTCAGCGATCGATAATAGAAAAATATGCGCGATTGTTCAACGGATCGACTCTACAATTTCAATTAAGCGGAATCTGAAGAATCTGGGTCAAATCTACGAGAACTCGAGCATCGATGCTTGGGCATCGCTAACACGAGACACAAGTATAACTTACAACCAGAACAAAAAGGTTCGTTTGTATCCAATGCTCTTAGCTGGAATTGGAAATCGTGATCCGCGAAGAAACAATTATCTGCCATGCTGCCATTTGCTGATGGGTGGCAAATGGCGTAGTTTCGAAACATAAACCATCTACTTTTAGACACGGTTGAGGTTCCAGATTGTAATGGCCGAGGAGATTAGTTGTGCATTTGCAACCTCAAAACTGCACAGCTGCATTAGTTAGTTTAAAGTGAATTAGCTTTTACTACGCTGAACATACACCGTCGTTCCATCGCAAGAATGCATTTCACTACTAGAAAACAAACAAAAATTCTTCTTGCCCTTGATGGACAACTGCTTGCTAGTAGCTTCTCCGTAAAACGGAGCGTCGGCACGATGGCAAAGTTCAGTGTCTTTGCTCAACGCGGACAAAACGAATTTAGAATATCTAATGAGCAATGAACTTCAATTGTGACGGCATGTGTCGAGTTTAAAACGTATAACGTGGGCTGTACGTGCTGTACCTTTTTGTTTGCAGCATAAACAATCGGTGGAAAGCGTGATCCGTTTATTCGTGATCGGTGGACATAAAAAAGAAAATACTCGAACATGAAATTTGTAACCGTGATTTAATTGTACGTACGTGTACGCTTGGCAGCATTTTTCATCTTAGCTTAGTAAGTTGACCGTACTCTAGCCGAGCATAAAGCTCGCAATAGCTAGGTTGGCGCCGATAAGGAAAATTAATGCGTCAGGAGTGTGCCGAATGACACATTACCACTCATTTGTCCTTTTGTTCGCCTCCTCACGATCAACGGGGGAATTGGGGGAGGGATGTGATGATTGGATACCCTATAGAGATGCCTTAAAAATTAGACGACCTCCAAGATATCCGGATTTGGAAGGGGAAGGGGATTGATGGAATACTTCACCGACGAATGAAGTAGTGGGCATTGGTTGTTAAGTATAATTAAAATTGAAATGCAGTACAATGATTAGGACAAAACTAGAACGCTCTCACCAAATTCTGGGATCATCCAAACCGCTCCGTAAACTCCTATGTAAACCCCCGCTTCCTTGCCATCTCTGCCGCCGTCACCGTTGAACAGGTTTCTCGCTTTCGCAGCCATCTGGCCCTGATTTCTTCCGGAGTGAGCTCCATCTCGAATTCTTCTTAGCTTGAGATACTTCCACTTCACGGCAAATTCGTCTTATGCAAAATCGATATGCCGGAGATTTTCTAAAATACGTGACGGATCGAAAAATAAACGCGCCCGCACACCACGACTACTACGATCATCCTTCAGGCAGCATTTTTTCATCTATGGAAAAAAATATTAATATTTGACTGGATAAGTAAATTTACCAACAAAGCATGGTTGCTAATATTCACGTTTTTTCAGAGTATTCATTGCCATTCGCAATTCGCAATTTTCAGTGTAAGAACGGGCCTTGACCGATCTTATGCACCAGGTTCTCGACGAACACGCACTGCCCTTACACCTACATCTCACCCTTGCTCTGAGTCAGTACGAGCAGCACGCTAGAACACGCTTTGAGTGTTCGTGCCAGGCATGCACACCTTCTTTTCCGGTTACGCATTTTAACTCGGCCGGGGGTGGTACATTACGTAGGGTTTGATGTAAGTATAAGCGCCTAACCATCTATAGTGTGCCTATCAACTTTCATTAAAGCAAAAACTGTTTTATTTTCAGTATGAATTCAAAAACTAATTGTTATTTACTGTGTATTGTTTTCTGCTGAAATCTTCCCTATTGTTGAGTCGTGTTTATCTGTTGCTATTTCTTTTGTCGCGGTGCTGTGTTACAATATTTTGGTCCTAAGCATTTTAGAAAAGTTTTTTAAAAGTACAATAGTAATATTTGTGTTAATCCTTTCATCATTCCATAAATTGAGTAAGGGCTCGAACCTCACTTGCTTAAGAAAAAGGTGAAGTTTCAAAACAAAGGACAGTGAAGGAAATATACTATGTAAAGAATCAATAGTAAAAGGAAGATAGTAATTTATGAAGTAGATATAGAAATTAACAATAGTTCCGTAGTAACATTTCAATAGGGCGAATCTGCGTTTGTAAACAAGCAGTCTATCCCTTTTGCTCAAGTGACAGTTCATGTCAAGTAAGACAGGGATAGACTGCTTGTTTACAAACGCAGATACGCCCTATTGAACTATTACTGCGGAGTTAATAAAAAGAGGTAACAAACAAGCTTAGATTGTATTGAGGGCAATTTACAGGGAAGATGAGAAATTATTCAAATAGATAAATAAAGAAAAGGCACATGATAAACAAAATTGACATCGCTGCCAAATTAAGGGAAAGCAGAAAGTTTGTTACAGCAGCATCAATTGGTAAAATAGAGTGGAAAAGCGTCGAGAAATAAGAGAATCAAATGAGTAAAATCGAAATCAAATGGAGGATAGTAAACAGAAGCCGCGTTAGAAAATCAGTGAAACAAAATAAACAGAAGATAGGTGGTAGCTGAGAATGAAGAGAAGAGAAACCCCGTTGTGCGATGTTTCAGGTACATCCACAGCAGTTGACTCAACATACTACTGTTTGAATTACTCTATAAATGAGAGGAAGGCACCAACCACCTGAAGAAAACATTTTTAAAACATAATTGGCCACAGAAAAAAAGGTATGTGAAGTAAATAATTTCGATTTAGCATATCTAAAAAAGTTACTTGTTTATTCAAATGGTACATGTACCCATCATCACTAAGCTTCGGTATTCCGTTATTTGTGACTAAAATTTCAAACTCGCTTGATGTCGTCATTTCTCTTGAAAATACTCTTGCTTATCACTGCTTTACTTCTTTTTAGCTTGAAATTTGATTGAAAACGTTTTTTCATCTGACCATTTGCCATGTTGAAAAAGGGGTTTGGATCATTTTTGTGTGGTTTTAGGCCATTTCTATATAAAAGATTTGATTTTTTAGTCTTTTGCATGCAATGTACAAGAGCGAACACCCCATACCCATATGCTTCCCCTCAAGTTGAGCTAGCGCAGTAATTTTTGTACACTTTTGTACGTCAGTTAAAAAAAGCGGACAGAAAATGTTCACTACCCAAGTAACATTTTTTCCAGGATTTGTACCAGAGCTCTTCAAGATAGCTACAGCATAGCAGTTTGGACCGCGGTAGTATAAAACTCTCTTCAAGTACTCTTTCAAACTCCTGAAGAAGTTTTTAAGAGAATTTTATCCTACCGCGGTCCAAACTGCTATGCTGTAGCTATCTTGAAGAGCTCTTGTAGAACTCCTGGAAAAAAATGTTACTTGGGTATTCTAACACCTAATCTCCGAAGCTGACGAAAAGGGGAATTTTCTTACAAACTCAAAGCGTCTGGGTTTGTTCAAATATTACGTCCAGAGATTTTCGGGATTGAAGACCTCCCCCCCTCCCCCCTGTCACGCTTTTTCCTATACCTTTAACACGGGCTGTCACAAACCTCAGACCCCCCTCCCCTATTCTTGGACGTAATTTTTGAACAAACCCTCTCCATAAAAGTGGTGAAATGACACTGTTTCCATGGAGATGCATGGTACTTTACTTGTGGTAGCTTTACCATATTGTCATGCTTATTACTTTATTATAAATTTTTCAAAGTGCATTGCTGCATTGAAACGCTAGACAGACTCCTTCTAGGTCACATTTGATAAGACTATGGTAAAGTTAATTCACCCGCTCAAGGCACAAATTTGTCTTGCGATAGCGGCGTGGAATAAAGAAGGTGCACAGCCAGGTCAGTGCATTTGAGGTCGCAGCGGATTTTGTCTCCAAGGACAACTACACCATGCACTCACTTGAAATGCATCCCGAGAAATGACCTCAGGCGTGACTCATTTCAGCGTCGCACGGTCGACGATATTATTATTTTTATGATTTGAATATTTCCCTTGAATGAAACGCAAATTTGCACTTTGCATCCAAACACGTGCTTATGTCATCACTCTGCGGTATGATGATGATGATGATGGAATCTGTTTGTGAGATGTGGAACAGATATTCAGTTGTTTTCCTCGCGGCACAACAGTGTTAGATACGCATATTGTTGTTGTTATTTTTCATTAAACAACCAGTTGCGAACACACGAAAACAACCGCTCTCAGTGTGTGTTAGTACGCGCGAACTGGTCTCGGTTGATACGCAGAAACAACGCGCGGAATGACCTCGTCAGGCACAGCCAAGCGGAACTGCGTGGGTCGCCACCGGAGTCGTCATTGACCTGTTGATCGTACCGTCAGCTCCACTTGTCTGTGGCTCAATCGACGATCAACAACGGTGTGTGCGTGTTTTGTATTGTTTGCCCGTTAGAATGACCTAGCAGCAGGTTCTACGCCGAGTGAACCGATCGCAGCGAAGTTAGCTGAGTGCTGTCCCCGATTATGGACATGGGAGACTGACCAAAATTAGACTCGCCTCTAGTCACTGCTGTGCTGTTGGATCACGTTTGTCACAGATACTAGCGAGCGCACAATGAATGATCTCAACAACCGCTTGGATGATCACCTGTGTAGTGTAGTTTACCCTACTTTAGTGCAAGCTTAAATATGGAAGCTTGTTTTTGCCAACTTGGGGCCATCGAGTGGGTCGTCGACAACGCCAGGGAAAACAAGCACTCGCAACTTGACAAACAGACCTAGATAAAACGTTGCAAAGTCCCTGCGTCATTGGGAAGATTTTAGCAACACCTAACAGATGGGCACGTTCCACGCTCATTGACGACACGGCATTGTGACACGTGATCAAGTAACGTGACCGCGCGAGTGGTTTAGTAACGTTGTCAACAAACAAGTGGAAATTTACCAGGTATTTTGCGCCAACAACAAAATTTAAAGGCCGGGCCAGGTGATGACCTAATCGCTGGCTAAGCCGAAGGGATTTCTTTCCAGGAAATAAAAATTAAATGCGTTATTTTCAGTTTACAGTAGATTTTACAATTTTTTTGTTTGTTTATTATGTATTAAAACTCATATATTTATATGTACAGAGTTTACCGAAATTATTAGAAATTAGTATGATACCTATTCTATAACACATTGTGACATTCTAGATGTTTTAATATATTTTCGTTTCATTAACGTTTACACTGCTGTTTGAATCTAGTCCGTCCCATATGTAATAACGGCATGTCAAGAAAAGTGCTTATAAGATGTTAGAACTTTACGACAAAGTGAGATTTTTATTGGTTTTTCTGATATATTTAGAACCAAACTGCATCATTAACTCAAAATTGACGAGATTACATATGGGACAGGCTTGCATCGAGCGGCAGTACAGTGCAGATTAAAATGACTCGTTAACCAAAATCAAAGTAACACCAGGTTCGATCCTTTTAAAATGTTCTGCTTGACCTTCGCGGTCCACTGACGGAGACGGAGCAATTTTGGAATTAAATCATATGTTCTCACTCCGATTAGCAGTTGAATACTCAACAACAAAGTGAGAACTCTAATGATGAAATTCCAAACTAGCTCCGAATGTTTTCCCCCGAGGACCGGCGGTCTGTCCTGCTCAGAATGAGCATTGGACTGAAAAATCGAACCAACAATTCAAACAGTCACGCCTGTTACTGCTGAACTTTCCTGTTGATGTCGATCTTAAGGAAATTTGAACTGTCGGGTTTCAAATTAAGCGTAAGCTTTTACAATTACCGTTAAATGTATTATTTTTCCTCAAATAAATACATGTGAAGTGTGAAAGGACACGATGTTTTCCAGCGTCCTGATGGTGTTAGAAAAAAAAAACAAATAAAAACGCCGAAATTTTTCAAAACATCAAACCACAGACAATCGGACGTAAATCTCATTCAAAATTATGTTGAGTGAATGGAATTTTGCCTTGTTAATTTTGAATTTGGAGCGTTCGCCACCAGATGAAAATGTCAATGGTTTACGTCAGTTTGTATGCGATTTAACCTTTTATGCAACATTTAGTACTTTGCTCCAAGCCTCCTAGTGCACCTCCTTAACGTGCAGTTGACCACGATCGGATTCGATAGGAATTGTGTCCGTCACGATTGTTGCGCCTGGGACTTTCTTGAAGATTCCAATACTATATTTCGGGTCAGAATCTCACATCAGGTAAATTCGCATCACATTGGTAAAGGGTTTCCGGCACAGGGGACACTTGGTGACCGACGAGGCGCACTTGGCACACGCCACAACGTGGCCACACGGTGAGAACGCGGTGTTGTACTCGTTGACGTAGCAAATTTTGCACGTTCGGCTCGTGTCCTGCTTGCGGTTCGGTTCGTCCTCGTCTTCCTCGAGGCCACTGCTGCCGGACATGGGTGCCGCCATCGATGTCATAGGATTGCTTTCTTCGACCGAAGTGCTCAGACTGGATGACTGTGATGAAGGTAGCGAGGTGGTGGCCGCCGACGCGACTCCGGACGTTGACGGCTGCGGGGAGCTGGATGGGCCGACGTCCTGCGGCTGCTCGGACATTTCCGAAGAATTTTCCTTCTTGGCCAAGCACTGGGCGATGTACTCTTCGCCCTTCATTAGTTTCAGGTACTCACAGTTGCTATACCACATAGCATGTTGCTCCCAGGGCTCATCCCCGGCCTCCCAGTCCTTCAAACCTCCCCCACAGCTGAAGCACTTGACTCGATCGCTCTTGCCCGTGTAGAAGAATCCAGCATCGCTGAGTTCCTTCGGCTTCTGCTTCATAAACTTTGGCCAGTCTTCGTAGCTTTCTAGCCGCTTCGCTTCGATAGCATAGTTGGGATATTCGGGAAGTTTGTGCTGCTGCTGGGGTGGCTGTAGTTCAGTTGCTCCGACACCTCCGGACGTATTGGACATCATACTTGACTCGGACGTCAACGAGCTCGGTGGCGAGGACATCGATCCGCTGCTGCTTCTGTCCGACGACGAGTACGCATTCTCTGCCACGGAGTGCTGCCTAATCTGGATACCACAGGTATCATAGCTTGGCTCCGGCAGTTGGTCCAGGAAACTTGCATCGAGCGGTTGATTATTTGTTGGGCGCTTGCGCAGCAGCGGACAGTACGGAGACCACCGCAAGTGTTCCGATAACACATTATCATTCGGCTCCCACAGTCCAATTTCAACCCGACAGAAGAAGCACTTCACCATGTCACCCGGCCCCACATAATAAAATCCAAACCGGGCCAACTCGAACTTGCTGATGAACGGTATGCTCCAGTTTAAAAACGATTCCAGCCGAGACACTTCTATATGGTATGTCACTGATGTCCCCGTTAATCCGTACGATGTGTTTTCATCCTTCACTTTGTTATCAGTATAATCCCGTGGTATTGATAGAACTTGCGCGGTCATTTTGCTACCGACGCTACACAGACTCCGCGCGTTTCGATTCGATCCGGTCAAAGAAGATGAAAGATGTTTGCGGAGAAGGGAAAGGAAAATGAACGATCTTTCAGTCACGGCAGTTGGACCAAGACTAAAGCAGTGCGGGGTTTCCCGAGGTGCAGCAGCTGTCGTACGGGCTTACAAGATGCTGTTTTTTCTCTCACTCTTGGAATGATCGAGTGCAACCAGTTGTTGTTCTCTCTCCGCTCCTTCCGTCGTCGTCGTCGTCGTCAATGAGAACGGTGGTGAAGATGACGATGTCGAATCGCTACTGGTCGAGAGGAAAAATCTTCGATCTGTTGAGGAAAAGAGATGAAAAACAAGACTTAGACTCATTGTGCCATTTGAACGTGGTGCCTGCCAAATAAACCAATGGAAAAACTATTCCATAAGACGAGCGAAGGAAAAAGGCTAATGCAAATCGACAGATGGTGCCGACTGTAATGCACTTTGTTGTAACCCTTGTGAAAGCAGAGAAAGTCTGCAATGTTTACTCTGTGCTGAAAGTGCACAAACGAGTTTCGTAAACCAGTAAGCTCAATGCACCCGACATTAGCAAGAAACTAATTTTCCAAGCACGCTGCCTCACCTCAATGTGGTAAATCATTATGAAGAGAAAAAAAATGCCCTCTACACGATTCGTTCGAACTTTGTAACAGTACTGTGAACGTTCAACGCCGGACAAAAGATAATATACTCATTTCTGCTTGCAACTATGATAAGATAACAGTTGTCACCCGCACTCAAAAGCAAATTTCAAAACAATTTTCATGAAATTGCGATCCGCTTCTTTCAACGCGACCAAACGAACCAACAGTCAGAATGAATAATGCAAATCAAGCGACTTCCGCCCTCACACAACCAACCTTAGCTTGGGGATTCCATTTTAAGCGATCGTTTTATATGTGGTCGTAACGTACGTGCTGGTATGTCCCCACTAACGCAAGCATTCTTCGAACGTTAAAGCGTGGAAGTTTTTTAGAATTTCGTCTTTTTTGTAAACATCCCAACTAAGGTGTGAGTAGTATCGCTTCTTAGAATACACTACTACGAAGCGGAAATGACTAGGTCGCTCGCTGTTTACGATCGCCATTATCATCGCTCAATGACGAGTCGAGTATGTGGACATAGACTGGCGCCATTCGAAAGATAGAACGTGCTTGTATCGACTAGGCGTAACATTCCTTGCCATTACCGGGGAATTTGACCAAAATCACAACTTGACATTTTTGAAGCTGATTGATATTAGTAAACGCTTCAGTTTCATCAAGGTATGATAGATTTGAGCTCCCTGAACACGCGCTTCAATCGACAGAATTGAGTTTCAGTGAATTGCCTTTATACCTGAATTTACAATTTTATGTTTACATTGGCAATTCACTAAAATTCAATTCTGTCGATTGGAGCGTGTTCAGGGAGCCCAAATCTATCATACCTTGATGAAACTAAAGCGTTTACTGATATCGACTTCGAAAAAGTCGAGTTATGAAATCCAGGAAAATTTTATCAGCTTTACTAATGCGACAGCTGGCGAAATTCGATCCAATTAAGGCACCTGCCGCCGCGATAGCATACAGTGTTATCAGCCACGAGCTGATTTTGATAATTTGTAACAACACTTGAACAGCCAAAGTCACCAGGATGTGCAACGTGCAAGTGCAGCAAATAGATGGTGGAAAAGTTTCAGCCACTTCACGGTTCGACCCAATTCCGTCGTTTCTGTGCCAAACCACATAACTTCCAAACGGCGAGCACGACTTTTCCAGCAAAGCACAGTTCCACCAGCTTTGTTGGACTCTCCCCCCAAAGCAAAAAAAAAAGCTCCAAGCTCCAACGACTTAGACCTGGGAATGGAATGCAGGCCAGGCAATCTCGGAGCTCGATCATCTCGTGTGGAGGCAGCAGCAGCAGCACGAAAAACAGACTCCAATACCAGAAACATTATAAATGAAGAAAAAAAGATAATTATGCTCTGTACCAGAGCGCAGCTCGCGAAGATCTCCAGAAGAGAGGTTGCGCAGAGGTTTACTCTCGTAGCATTCCTTTCTTCATCTCTTGGAACCTACCGCAGCAGCCAGCACACCTTCTCGGAACACCGGTACAGGTACACAAAGAAGTGGTAAATGTTAATCGTGTGCCCTTTTACCTCGCCCAGCCCGATCTCGAAACGAGCTTTTTTTGAATGAAAATCGTGAGCTAGTAGTTTCCATTGCATAAATGATAGAGTATGCGTAGAAAACGGTACCATACTCAAGTGACTTCTTGCTAAATCAATTACCAATCCAGAAAAAGAAAGAGTTGTCCGAACTAGTTGCCGATCGCACGCGATTTTCTCGGAAAATCAATCAATATCTCTTCGCAGTCGAACGTCAATTAGGAGGCAGATTCCTGCACGTACTCTGGGGCAGCATTTTCGAAATCGACAGACTCGCTAAGAAACACCTGCCAATTCGACTCTCCGGACTGTGGCCATGTGCAAGTGCGCTTGCAACTGCGCACACTTTGAAGGGCTCTTGGCACGTTCCACGGTCTGATAATCGAAACGGAAACACAAGCAGCCTTCAAACGTCGACCATCTGCGCCGAATTTGAAGATGAAAAAAAATATGTGAGGGTCACAGCACAATAATGAGACCGTACGACGAGTCAGAAACATGAAAGAAGACGCGCGCAGCTGTCCTGACGTCCCGAGCGACGCCATTTGCCGCGAAGAATTCCAGCTGCCTCCGAACATGTACCTACACAGGCCGGAAAGGTAAGTTTGATGAAAAGATAGCTTCCACAGCTGCCCTCCGGAGAGCCTCCAAAATTAAGCGATGTGTGAAAATGGGAACGACGAATGCTCTGTTTTGTTGTTGTTTGGGTTAATCTATAGGCCGTTTTTGTCAGTGCCAAAAATGTACGAGGGACTCGAGTGAATCATAGAAAGCATGTGGACAAGTTCGAACATGCTGCGAAACTCCCTTTGATGTAGGTCTCGAAGCTAGCAATAATCCTTTCTAGGGCAAGGGAAATGAAGATTTGATCTGCAAACTTAATGACTAGTTGGATTCGCTCGTCCTGCCTTTGATTGTTGGATTAAACATATCTTTGAATCATTTCGAAAGGTATTGCAAAAGGTTTACAAAATACTGAATATTTTTCGTTTTTCTATAAGTGCACAAGATTTTATGCACACAGAGGCAGTGCAGAACCCCAAACTGGATCAAATACCATCAAAATCCGTTCAGCCAAAGCTGAGAAAATCTAGTGCACAATTCATTCTTGTTCTGGGGTGTAAAAGTAAATTATGGACAAAAAATACTTTTTCGCTCGTAGGCTGCCATTTACACCAAAACTAATATTTCTTCAAATTTCTTCCGACGTTCCATAGGGATAGAGTTGGACTACAATGTCCTTTCATTAGGTTTGGCCAAAATTTAGAATATACCCAGAATCCAGGGCTATCTCATGGTTCCCCACTCATTTCAGCCCATGGGTAACAATGAGACACTTTGATTTTTCTCATTAAATTTTTCAAAATCCAAGGAAATCTTTCAAAACATGAATTAAAAGAGATTTTTGGCATATTCATAGAGTTTCATTCATTAAACCAAAAATACAAAGTTATTTGGTATAAATATACGGATTTTTCAAAATTTAAATACTTTTCAGTATAACTTTTGTTAATTAAAGTTTCATGTTGGCAAAATTGCTCTAAAATGTTTAAGGCAAGTCATCAATGGAACAATACAAAAACATGATGTTTTACTAGACAAATCGTGCTTGCCATTTCATTAGGGCACATAACTTGTTTAGACAAGAGTGTGTCCCTTTCACACCTTATGTAAACTGTAATTTGAGTGAAAGGGATACACGATTGTTTACAAAAGTTATGTGCCCTTTTGAAATGTTAGGCTCCAAATGATTATTTTCGTAGTGTCTCATTGTTCCCCAGCTGTCCCATTGTTCCTACCAAGTGCGTCTACAATGAGACAGTTGAATAACGCTGGATGTCGGATCGATCTTAACTTTTGGTCAATGTTAGAACATATTAAAAGAAAGAAAATGCATAAAAAAGCTAATTAAAACATGAAACAAAATAAAAAAAATCGTTGAATGTTGAAAACCAAAAGTGTCTCATTGATGACTACCCTACCCTACATTAGATAGTATCTTCAGATCTTTAGTTTAATGTAATTATTAATAATTTTTTAAATATTTTCCTAAAAATATAGGGCAAGATCCAGAATTGAGTACAAAAGTGTAATTTTAAGAAAGAAGTTAACAGTCTTTTACATCTTCGAAAGAAAAACAAAAAGGATGCTTTTGGTTACGTTATGAGGATAAATCCTGTTTTATAAAATACTATGCGAAAAAGTATGTATAATAACCCTTCAATTTAGAGTCGTTATACAATACTTCAATCGCATAGTATTTTAAATGACGTTAGAAAGATTCTTACCAACTCCAGAAATTTCACTCAAAAAGGGGAAAAAATACGCAAATAAAATTGATGCTATCTGGAAAATCTGGAACTCCTCACAAACTATCCACCATTTTCAATTTTCCTCAACATCATCCACCGCACAACTGCGTTCAGTCCTAGGTTCAATCCCAAATTTTCCACACGAAATTTTCGTTTTCCCTTACCTCTACACCCATAACGCCAGCCAGCCAGAGAGAAGAACGCATTCAATTTCACAATTTTCCAGCAACATCCGTGCTATTTTCCCACAAAACTTCACCCCGTTTCGTTCGTGTTACAGAAGTTACAACCCCCGTCTCTTTTTTTTTTTTCTCACTCACAAACGCGCGAGATCCCTTCGTTTATTATTGTGTGACGTAATTAAACTAGTTTTTCCCCCTCTCTAGTTGCAAAACTGTTTTGAAAGGGAGCGAAAACAACAACAAAAAAAAGGTTTGCGACTTTTCCCGAAACGTACGCTCTTCTAGCTCCGAGGCCAGAGCAAAACTGCTCGTGCCATGTGAATCCCCAGGTCAACATAGCCCGACGATCTCTTTGGAAAGTGCGATGAACAGCGAAAATGCTCCGAGCTCACCAACACAAAAGCTGCCTTTTGCACTCATACACAGGCGCCAGCGCAATGTTTATTATGCGAACGAGCTAACTCGAGCGTATACTATGGGTTGTAAACGTTCGAACGGATCCAACTAGTGCTGTTTGGAAGTATTTCTCATCCTGACTAAGGCAAATGAAACGCTTCAACTATTTTTTACAAAAAAAAAAAAACAAACAAACTTGAATAAGGACTAACAAAATAAGTTTTTTCGAAAAAAGCAATGTGTCAAACAGTCGATCACCATCAAACAAGAGCATAACCGTACTAGCAGGGAGATGACTGTCTTTGAAATCAACACTCGACAGACGGTCACAAAAGCATGGGGGAACAAACCCGTCGAGCATGGCACGACGATTCGACAGAGTGAACAGCCACATAAAAATACAAAACACATACTAATACAAATCCATAGTGACTGAGGGGCGTCCATCCGGTTTTATGCTTAGCACACTTCCTGTTATGTTGGACGGAATGAATCATCCCGAATGGATTGCCGAATTTTAGAATTAATTTCGTAATACCAAACTGTTGTTAAAGTTTGTCCGTAAGAGGAAATTTAATCATTCACGGAGGAAAAAATCGTTCGCAAAAAACGTGAACAAACGTTCATGAAATCGAGAACCAAAAATAAATCCCTTCAATGTAATGCAACATTCGGAAATTATTCGGTTCACAACGAACGTTGAGCAAAATTTTCCCTTAATTACATTTTACTGTACTGATAAGGCAAACGATTATGTTTCAATTTTAGCTTAGCAAAAACAAAAATGGAACGTGAAAACGTTCATAAAATTACAAATCGCTATTTCATGGTACAATTGCAAGTCGGTTTCTACAAACATGTCACAGAATGTCTATCGTGGTCCATTAAAGCTACCTGAAGCTAAAACGCTGGTTAATATAGCCATACAGACCCCTGTTAATCAGGTAGATATCCAGGCCATGACTTCCGGGCGTTTCTGGATGACCCAAAACAATCCAACATGCCGCAGAATGTCCATCGTGGTCCACTGAAGCTACCTGAAGCTATACCGATGGTTAATTCATCCATATAGACCCCCGTTGGACAGGTAGATATCAAGGCCATTACTTTCGGGCGTTCCTGGATGACCCAAAACAATCTAACATACCACAGAATGTCCATAGTGGTACACTGAAGCTACCTGAAGCTATACCGCTGGTTAATATAGCCATACAGACCCCCGTTGATCAGGTAGATATCCTGGCCATGACTTCCGGGCGTTCATGGATGACCCAAATCAATCAAACATGCCAGAGAATGTCAATCGTGGTCCACTGAAGCTACCAGAAGCTATAACGCTGGTTAATATAGCCATACAGACCATCGTTGATCAGGTAGATATCCAGGCCATGACTTCCGGGAGTTCCTGGATGACCTCGTACATTCTAACAGATCGCAGAGAGTCCATCGTGGCTCACTGAAGCTACGTGGAGCTATATCGATGGTGAATACAACGGTACAAACACCCATTGAACAGATAGATATTCAATTCGTAACTTCCGGATGTTCTAAGTTGTCCAGAACATCCCAATATGATGCAGAGTATCCGTAGGTCATTGAAGCTACTGATGGTAAAAACCCCGATTTTGGTCTCCGTTGAACAGGAAGATATGACCATAACGGTTAAGACTTCCGACCGTTTAAAATCGGTTCGCGTTATTTTAAATTTTTCGCGTAAAAAAATCGCGTAAAAAAATTCGCGCTAAAGGTCGCGTAAAAAGAGGTTTAACTGTATCAATTAATAAATTGCTTGATAAGAAGTACACAAGCAAGGTTCTATCAACAGTTTTTGGTTTTTTTTATTCAGTCCCGACTGTATTATCCGATAACCTTGGGGGAATTTTGTGGAAATATCTTATTATGGTACTGAACAATCCAGAAATGTTTTATATGTGCAGAAAAATCATTGTGCTGTTTGCCTTATCAGTACAGCGAAATGGTATAAAAATACACTAGGTTCAACGCCAAATTTGTTCGTTTTCAACAGCATTTGAACATTCGCAAGCGTTATCAGAAAAACAGAATGCATTTACAGCTTAACTGAACACAGATAACATTTTGCTCACAAAGCAAAATCTTCTGAAGACGACCTTTTGTAGCTTTATTTTTTTTTATTGCAATTATTATTTGTAACTGTCGGGTTACCACCGGCTCACAAGCGCTACCGAGACACCCTCATGTAGCTAAGAAATATTTTAATTTTAATATGTTTCTTAATTTCCATAGTTTACTTTAAAACAGACTTGAAGCATGATGATATCAGCTACTTTTTTCAACATGTTTCAAATTCTTCAGAATTAAGTTACACTCAATCATTCTGAGCTGACGCATACATTTTCCAGCGATTGATAACATGACACTGAACACTACCAGTAAGCTTTCAATCGCAATATGAGCGAAGTAGAGCGTATCAGCAAATATTTAAATTTAGTAATGTAGATTAGCTTTCAGAGTTGAATCATATTTTTATGGGAATATTATTAAATTAGCATAGAGTATCTGTCTGACAAACAATTTAAACTCGATATGTTCAGTCTTGGTCAAATGTATGATTCCCTTCACAGTACGCAGTCGCGCATTGCACAAACCGCGATGAATGAAATGCCAGCACCAACACTCTCACATCCGACGAGGGTTGGAATATTTCGTCACGTACACGCACCACCACATAAAACCGGGAGAAAATGAACAAATAAAGCCGCCGAGGGTCGAAACAACAATAAAAAGCAACTGAAGGAAAAAAGTTATGCGCTATTTTTCTCCACACTTTCTTCCATTCGCGTTTGTGGTTATGAAGGGGCGCCGGGCAACAACGCGTTGCAAGAGCCAACCACATGAAACGTGGTGGTGGTGGTGCATACGACCCCTACTTCCAGAAGTATGTGGTTCATTGTAGGACGATCCAGAGAGTTCCCGTTGATAACGCTTGGTCGTATGGAAAAATCAACGAGACATGCATCCATATGTTCAGACATTGATGTTCAGTTCAGGAGATATTGGACGACATCGGACTCATGAATGAAATCTAATCTTGGACGAAAAATATATTGTTTATTCTACAAAGAACAAAATCCATCTGGTTACGTTCTGAGGAAAGCGATTTTCAATTGTTTAACAAACCATGCATGAATGGATGAGCTCCCATAAGGTCTAACGAGACATTCAACAACTTTACCAGTGAGAAAGAGCGAATACGACACTGGATGATTCAATTGATATGGTGGCCATGTTTTGTTAAGGGGGAACCGACACAAAGGAGTGGTTTCCTTTCGTTCCACAGACAATGAATGAGTAAGTTTCTGGAACGAACTTCTAAATATTTAAATTAGAACGGATTCCTCAAGCCAGAACCCCAATTCGAACAATATATAAGATTCAGTCCAACGGGTGCTGCATATGGCAGCCAAACGGCAGTAAACTCAATTTTCATTCATAAAGCACCGAACTCGAGCAAGAGATGCACCCATTCTACCAACCAGAGTTCGGAAAACCACTCACACTCACAAATCGAGTAGGCTTCCTCACAGCAAACACTCTCGATACTCACCGTGAGTGTGAGGGCTGAGTAAATTTACTCATATTTGAGTAAAATGAGGGTGTGAGTAGGCCGTTTCCAACAATTTGTTATTTACAAATTCATTGACAACATCAATCCAAAATCAAGCGTCTTTATGAATCGGTTGTACATTCGAGGTAGCGTCAATGTCTATAAATCCGAAGGTTCTGTGTTGGTATTAATGTGGTATCAATATATTTTTTTTGTCTGTCTGGTATTTTTTTTATTGCTTTGAAAGAAACCTTGGATTGTCAAAGTCCAGCGGATGGGCAATTATTTTCATAATTTTGAGATTGGTGACCGGTCGAATCCGTTGTGGATTGAAATATCGCAGGATAAATCGGAGGCCACAGACGGGGCAGCTTCTGCGGGTGGATGTTGGCAGCCATAACAAAAGAAGATGGCCGTGTTGCTCTCCCTTCGACAGCTGTGCAACTGTGGCCACTCTCGGTTGCTGACAGTTCTACCAATATGTCTTGCCTAAGAACCAGGAGTGGAGCCTCAGCGGCCGCCGATGGCCCTAGCCTAAAGCTGTCCAAAGCACTGGATCGGCCTTTTTTAGTTTTCAGTGAACCTCCAAGCCAAAGTCACCGGCAGCTACTGCAACTTCTTCGGCGTGTCCCGATTCTGAACCAAAACACACTTGTACAACTGTCGACGACCGGGAGTGGCCACTTACCTCAGCTACACGGCCTTCCACTGCAGGTAAAGCTGTTAAAATTCACCCGCAGAAGCATCCCCCGTCTAAACAACCCCCGACCTATCCGTCGGTAGGACTGCTGGAAGCTGACAACAAACTTTGTGATTAAAAAATTTAACTCGCTGAAAAAAAACAGTTAAAAATCAGGATTTGAACCACTGTGATAAAAAAAAACTTCTAATTGATAGCACTGCGCCTCTACCATCAGGACTACTTTTTCGCTGTTGAGTTAACAAGAAAATCACCGATGTAGAGTTTGATATCTCGAAATTTGTTTTCTAAAATAGCCCTCATGAGCGCTCAAAGCCCTCTTTGTGAGTAAATGAGGAAGGCCCTCACACTCACCGAGAGTGATGAGTAATTTACCCGCAGGTAACTTAGTTTTTCCTCATGGTTGAGGAACTCGTGAGTGAGTTTCCGAACTCTGCTACCAACAACAAAAAATGCATTCATAAACGGATAAGTGCGTTCCTGAATGAACTTGTTTATCCCTTCGCGGCGGCAGTGCAGAGCCCTTCCAAGAAGGCTGATTCTTGCCAAATTTGTTTTCTCAGAGTACCTATACAGATGACGTGTTCTGAAATGATTAAACTCATGACGCAAACATCAGACTCAATAACCGCTTTTTTTTCGAGCGGATGGATGCGGTTTTGGTTTGGCCCTTACGAAGAAAAAAAAATCGTGAGCAACAAATATAGTGGTCAGACGAAAAGGGGGTAAGAACTTACTTCAGTAGTTAGTAAGAAAAAAAAACTAAACTACCAATAATAAAAAAATTTCAGTTTCTTAGGAAACCCTTGAAGAGTATGAGACCAACACTGCGAATTAAATGACTTTATTTTTATTGAAAGGAATAAAAAAACCCTCTAGCTTGTGACTGAACAATACGTTCTATTATCAAGCGTTTGATTAAAATTTAATCATTTTACTGTTAATCCCAACCCTCTTCTAGACATTCGATATAAAAATTCGCCAAGAATCTAATTTGAACCTATTTTGGAATCTTCAAATAGCATTGCCCAGATCTGATTGCAAAAAGTAGTATAAACTAGATTACTCCAAAAAAATTATGAAGTTTTGGAGCTTTGGTGTCTTCAAAAGAGATTTTGTAGCTTGCAGTAGGCAGCTTTTGGCTTGGTTGAAAATTAAGGTGGTTTAGAATTATCGTGTTTTAGAAAGTCTACAGCCAAAGTTAAAGAACGAGAGGATAGTCCTCACGAAAAGAAATGCGAGGAAAGTGCTATTTTGCGAGAGTATAGTCCTCTCGCGTGTTCATTCGTTCATTGGAACAGTTCATCCTATTGAGTGGCTTATATGGACAAATGACCGCCACTTAGTCACCGAACCATGGTGGCCCATACGGCAAAGGCACGGTTCAATATGCCGAAGGTCTTGGGTTCGAGTCTCGGTACCGGTACTTTTTTGATAGATGAACTTTTTGGAAAATGAACCATGAGTAAAGTACTCTCGGTAATTTCGGGAATTATCCTCTCAGTCCGCACACAGTACCATTTTACTACCGAATCGTGCTCTTTATCTTCTCGTATGCCGATGTCCAGTTCTGGGTGTAGCTTTCCAGAAATATGATTTGATTTTTCTTCCTCTTTTCGAAAGTTATTGGACATGCAAATCGTAAAAACTTTATCAAAGACACCCAAATTTTATCTCGCAATCTACGCCTAATTTTACCACTAGCATTAGATCAAGTCCTCAAAAATCTTTACTTTTTTTTAGCGTAGCAATTCAGCGTTAAATTTTAGAGCAATGTGATACTCATTTAAACATAATTTTTTTTTAAACATTTTCGTTTTCAAAAAATCAATTTGGAACAAAATGGTCAAAAATTACAGCCATTTTAAGGTGAAATTGATGGCTAGCTCTTCTAAAAAAAAGCGCTAGCCACAAGACTAGCCAAATTGTGCCCCAGGTCGCATTCGAAAGGGGATTTCTAGCACTAAAAACGCTGAAATATCTCAGGGGTAATTTTCGAGATGTGTTTATTCAAAAATGTATTATTAGTCAACCGACAAGTGGAATCTAACATATTTATAAATTGTCCCGATGAATCTGAACGTTCTTTCGAAATTGATTCAAAGTGTCAAAATATATATATTTTTTTGTCATATTTTTTTTCTGCCCAAAAATTCCAAAACTCCATTTTTTTCGGAAAATCTCATTTCCAATTAATTTTGCAATCTGAACCACTGTGCATTGGAAAGAAGAACTCTTATTTTTTTTAGAAAATCTTGGGTCTGATGATTTTACTTTTTTTATGCGACTTTGTCAATGTCTAAACAATAAAGTGCATTTTCTGGGGTCAAACTTGATTGTGTTTTGGCTAATATACCCCAAAAAACAAATGATTTAAGTTTTTTATATAAAAAAAAGAAGTTTTGCATAATTATAAGCCCAATAAATTAGATTTTAATGGCCAGTAAACGGTTGTAATCGAAGTGCTTACTCAGCATCTTGCGTTTGCAGGTAACGAGTTGCCTAAATCGAGCAACCAACTCGTCATAGATCGAAGATAGGTGTAAGTATAACAATGAAGCACAGCAAATTTAACTTTACTTTTAAGCTTAAATCAATCACTAAATAGTGATATTCCTCTGTTGAAAAGTTCACACGACCCAAAAAAACACAGTTACATATTCCACACTCATGAGAAACCCGGCGCTCGATCCGTCCCAGGAAATCCATCAGCAAATGTCCCACACCAAACTCGGGCATACAAATTTCCAATAAGCGATTTTCCCATCCCACGCATCGCTCTCGAGAAGGGCTCTTTTTCATCGGTGATTATCACTTGTGAACTTTGGTTGGGCAGCGGGGGTGTTGGTGGAAGAGGTAGAGGAAGAACAACGAGTGAGAGAGGTGTGTGGAATGCTGCTACCGTTGAGGTACCAATAACGGGAAATATTTATTGATATTTTAGATTGATTTTAGCTCAAGGTTCTGATTGCGTTGCAATACGATAATTTTATAGAATACTAAATGTTTAGGCGGCCAAAAACAAGCAATGTCAGGAATAACATTCCGCACGGTATTCGGGATGCTGACGGTGTATGCCACCAACGAGCTCTGGAGTATTAGAAATGTAAACAGAACACGAGGAGAGAAAGAAAGCAAAAGAACTGGAAATCCCAGACATAATTCCAGGAAGGATAGACCCTTGCGGCTCCAGGCACGTTTGAGAGAAAGAGAGCCGCTCACTGCAACGCCTATCTGAGTGTTGGAAATATTTATAGAATAGGTTAGAGAAGTCTTCTTAAATGAAAGATCAGTTCAATTAGTCCAAAATCTGAATGTAGTCCAAATGATCAGTCAAAGCCAAAAGTGAGTGTTTGTACAACACTTCTCTAGAAGGCATATTTCGTTGAATGTTCAAGAAGAGACACCGACAAGATGGAAAGAGGCGAAGATCACGTAGACCCATCTCCGCTGTCAGCTGTTAACCCGGTTCTAGGAGATTTAAACGTCCGCCCATGCAATCCTCGAAAAAACTTGGGTACATTTCCACTCTTCATGGGACAGATTTTGAAACTTGATCGCTCCGAAAGTCAATGGCTGAATTCCTGGAACCGATTCCGGGAATAAGCGATCCCCGCAGGCGCATTAATCTTGCTGCGACGTTCTAAAAGAGATGCCGAAAGTCATTTCTTTCGTCCTTTCCATGGATACGATCGTTAAATCGTGTAGGAAGATGAGCGCAATCATCATGACGGACGAGCTAATAAAAAATAGACGAATAAGCGACTCCACAACCTTGGCCCTAGCACACAATCCAATCGATAATGGATCATCGAATTATCTCCCATTCTCCAATAGCTCTGGAGATCCCCACTCGAATATGGAATCGTGGAAACCGATCTTCTAGTCGTAAAAATTAGATTCAACCAATCGAAATAAAGAAAACCTTTCGGTAAGATACGACTGCAATTAAAGGTTGGCTCCAGCCGTAGCATTAAAACAAATTTAGTGAATAGATTAAGATTGGAAGCCAAAGTGACTCAGACTTCCTCCGAGAGAGCAAAGTTTCGCCACTCTCCTTAAGTTGGCAGAAGAAAAAAAAACAGCAACATAAATAAAAAAGCCCAAGAAGCAATCACAAACAATCTGCCCCAGAAGAATCGCTGGGAGATGGGAAAATTTATTCCGCGTTGTGTCGAGTCGAGTGCGGTGCAGCATCTTAACGTGTGCAGCAACTCTTTTCCCTACCCGCCACCATGCACAACCAGGGTGCAGAGCAAGGGGTGGCCCGGGAGGGAGAGTCCAACGCTCTGGAATGCGACGACCACCAACCACTCTCCGGCGGAGTCGAGTCGAGTCGGTTCCCGGGTCAACCCCAACACAACCCCCTTCGTTTCCTCTCTCGCGGACCAACACGGCTCGGTCACTTCGGTGCGCATGTACCGACGACGAACAGATCGAGGCCTGCACTCGCAGCATCCACCCCACCAGCAACAAGCAATAATTGAGCTGCTAGGGCCTTGGCGAAGGGCCCCGGTGGCGGGCGGCCAAACGTGCGCGAAAGAGGCGAAAGAAAACCAACCATTTATCTTTGCCCAACACGAATTCCAGCGCGATAGGGTCAATGGAACAGTTTTTTTTTTCAAGGGTTGGGCGATTTTTTTCCGAAAAAAATCCAAATCTGGGTCTCAAACTCTGAAATTTAATCAAAGTCATTAAATTCGCATTTTTTTTTTATTTAAGACCCAGGGGTCAAATTAATAGTAAGAGTTGATATATAAGACGTGATTTAAAAAACATATTTTTTTCAGTGGGTTTAGAAAATTTAACACATGTTTCGTTTTTTAACATTTTAATCTGATCAAAAGTTTCCAAGATACCATCGATTGAAACTTAAGATTGAATAATTAAACCTAAATATGGCATAACTCAAAAGGCGTCATCCATAAAGTATGTCACGCTCTAGGGGGGGAGGGGGGTCTGAGCAAGTGTGACAAGTATAGGAAAAGCGTGACAAAGGGGGAGGGGGTAAATTTTGGCTGATTTTAGCGTGACGTACTTTATGGATGAAGCCAAAACGGCGCACTCTGTTAACAATTTTACAAAAGTATTTTTCATCTAAACACGATTTTTGAATTTTTATTGAGTGCATTTTCAATACTTTTCAAAAAACATACTATTTCAAAATTCTTAGCTTTTTAACAAACAAACGGGATAAATCCTTATAGCTCAAAGGTGGTATTTTTCATCTACTTCAAATATATAAAAAAATGGAAAAATTCGAAGGAGCTAAAGTTTGTCAAAATCAAGTTATTTGTGATAAAAATTTATATAAAAAACGGATAGTATTTTTTTCAGAGTGTTATCATTTTTTAAATAGTCCTACAACTTTACCCAAGAAACCAAATCAATAAAAAAAATCCCTTCTCAAGAGACAAATTTTCTAATGTTTCCATAGCACTTTTCTATGGACAGCCTCCAAATATGTAAGGAGACTTGTATGATGAAACCATTGATGCAAAACGGCGTATAATGGGAATAATTTTCATACAAATAAAAAATAAAATCAGGATGTTGTGCGAAACAATAGACAACTGCTCTATTGTTTTATTTTTTGACACACATTGAAATCAATTTGGTCTACACGTTTTGATAGGCATTTTACTGTTTAAAGATTCTTGAACAATCTTTTCAAAATATCTTAAATTTCTCATGGATTCATTATTTATTACCAATTATGAACTCTGGAGTTTTTTTTAAAAAAAAGGTGCAATAAACCAAATCTTTAGTTTTTGATTTTTGGGTGTTTTTTAATACCCCTGACTCAAGGCGGTTTCAAAAACACCCAAAATGCAAAAACTGGAAATTTGGTTTATTGGACCTTTAAAAAAAACTCCAGAACTGTCCGATTTCCCCTCATATTTAATAGCCAATTTTAACAAAAAACGGAAAATAAAAAAAAAACTTTTTTTTATTTTTCTTGTTTTATTTTTTTCAAGATAT
This sequence comes from Culex quinquefasciatus, assembly GCF_015732765.1. Classification (NCBI taxonomy): domain Eukaryota; kingdom Metazoa; phylum Arthropoda; class Insecta; order Diptera; family Culicidae; genus Culex; species Culex quinquefasciatus. Next base: position 200,740,545 of record NC_051863.1, read on the forward strand.
CGAAATCAAATTCCCAAGTTTTTCCCGTTTTTGTCCCGATGGAATCAAATTCTTGACGTTTTCCCCATTTTCCCGGCTTTTTCTGAGTTGGCCACCCTTGCGTATAACGCCAGTTTTAAGTGGTCACAACTCTTGATAGGGTTGCCAGATCTTATCTTTTTTGTGACTCAGCGGAAAATCTTTCGGATTTTAACCAAAATATGTTTTTTGCATAACTTTTTAAATGACTGTTAGAAGTAGCATCCTCAATCGGCTTTTTGTCGGTCATATTTGTTTGAAAAACGTTTTTTTTATTGAGAATGCATCAATCCAAAATGTCTTTTTACATGTTTATAGAAGCAGTTGGTCTTTGAATGAGACCAATACGGTTATGATCTGTAAAGATAATCGTGTGAAAATAGGGTCCTAAAATGAAGCTTAGATTGCTGATATTATTGTTTACAGCGATAAAGCTTATTTTTTTGAGTACAATTGCCCTTTGTACGACCACAAAGTTTAAAATGGATTTTTTAATCAATTTTGAAAAATTAACCTCACGGTCCTTCTTGACAGAAAAGCTCCTACTTGACAGCCCCTTCCAAGGGGACCATAGTTGAGCCATCGAAAAAAATGTTGTCTTGTCAAAAAAAAAAAAAAACATTTGCATTCAAATAAAAAAAAGTGATCAGAAATGGTTTTTAATCGTGATTTTTACCGTTGTACATAAAAATTAACATAGGGCTTTAGTACCCAATTTTTGGTGCACAAATCCACAACCCTACAAATTCTGAATTGCCCGTCTTCCGACCCAACACAGGCCTTTTACCCGTCCAAGTCGAAGTCGTTCTCCGAACCCGAACGGTGGTTCCGAAGAACGTCTCCTATACTCTCAATAAGCCCTGCAAGCCCCGGAGTAAGACGCCAGACACGGAGGTGCAGCGCGAGGGAACACACAACAAAAACATGATGGCGCGGCGGTAGTTCCCTGTGTTTTTGCTGCTTCTCTTCTTCCCACAGTGCTTCGCAGCATCAGAATCCCGCCGATCGGATCCAGCAGAAGCGAGAGGAAACTCGGCATCCGTGAGAGAGAGAAGAGGCGACCAACACTTGAAGGGCCGTGCGGTTGGGCTTATGCAAGTAAACACAGCCGACGATGGTCCAAGGGAGGGCAGAAGCAAGAGATGGGAATCAAAAACGCTTTGGAATGCACTAAAAGTCAAAATAAGAATAATAACAGCACGCTGGGGTAAACTCCCGACGAAGACGGCGAGATCCAATCGAATCAACAACAACGGCAACTTGAGACCCATGGAAAGCGAAGAAATAAAACTATAAACATTATTATGAACAGGCGGACTCTGACTCTGTAGGGACTCCACCCCCACCTCCTTCTCTTTCAAAAGTGCCAAAGATTTGTCTATTCGTTAGTATCGGACCAATTTTGCCCGAGGAGCCAATTAACACCTTGCTGGTGCGCGCTCGAGCTCTAGCACGAAAATAGCATTAACTTTCCGGGCCGAACACAATACCTGTCTCGCGGGGTGCCCAAGCGGAGCGATTCTGCCCAAGTATAGTAATCGGGCGCGCGCGAATGGAGGCCACGGACCTACCGATCGATGCCGAGAGATCCAAGAGAAGCCGCACAACCGTGAGAAGGTTTCGACCGCACGACTTGTACCTTCCACATCGCTGAAGGCTGTCTCAAAAAGGCTGTAACGAGAAGACCACAAAGGGCTCTCGTCGAAGCTGCGCTGCGGAGGCGCGAGCACAAGGCGATGCTAATCATGAAATTGTATTTTTTTTAATATATTCTGGAAAAGTGCGCGGGAGGGCTCCCAAGACGCTGTTGAATAGCGCATATTTGTAGGCGTTGAAGAACCAGACTATAGGCTCAGCAACGATGCAACTGTGAAGTGACTTCACATTGTAATAAAGTAATGAAACAACACACTAAACACAATTCCATTTACACAGTTGATCCGAAAATGGCGACGAAGCCATTTCTGACTGATGACAACATTCACGGTTTCCGCGAACCGCAAAAGTGACCACAACCGAAACCGACTCCAGCTCGTCAAACGCGATTCGACGCACGAAACTTGCTTGACTGGTCATATTGTGAGCAACGCTGCTGGAAAAAAAGAACCATGAGTTCATTCAATGGACTCAAAACTTTGGAATGCTGGCGGTAAACAGTTTTGAAAGCCATCTTTATAAAAAAAAAATAAGAAAAGAGACTAACTCATGTTCTATGTTGTACGATTTAGGCACGAGGAAAGTCTCAATACTGGGTAGGGCCCTTTGGGTTGGGAGTGTGCTGCTCCAGACTGCGAGCGGGGGAGCCGCACGAGTGGGCTAAAAATACGGAGTTGAGTGCGTTATTTTCAGCTGCAAGTCGTCTGTTTTTTGTTCGTCCCAGTCGGCAAACTATGGCCCCATTTAGCACAAAATAAAGCAAATTGAAAAATGATGCCCAGACGGAGAAAAAAAAACAGAAGTTTTCAGTGGGGACCGCGCCGACATAAACTTTCTTTTGCGTTGAAAAGGATTGTGCGTGAACGTCGTTTAGGTCTTTAAGTTGTTTTTTGTTTTCAATTTTATTTTAAGTTTAAATCCCCTTGAAAATTTGGGAAGGGGAATTTAGATAAAATTTAAATTTTCAATGAACTAACTTGTACTAACTATAAATAGGACCTAAATTGTCATTTCTTGTAGTATTAATCAAATTGAGCTTTTTTCAAAAGAAAAAAAAATTGGATCACAGATCAAAAAGCCGTAACATAAAAAAGTTATTTTTATAAAGAATTTCAATGATAATTTGTAGCTAGCATTTCATAATGGACCGAATACAAAGAATTATTAAGACATAGCGCTATTTAAAATGTTAGTGATGAATGTTGGATTATTAACAGTGCACAGCTGTAATAATGTATAGAGCATTTTGTGGCACTTATTGTTCCACAATACAGAGCAGATTCTTCAATTCGAAAGGAAACTGCTTTCAAATTCGTTAATTGGAATGATTGACAGCTGTTAAAACCATGAAACCTTGAAGCGTCAGAATCAACAGAATTTTGACGTTCGAGAGCCTTTTAGTTTGAGTAAGTTTGAACTAGTTAGCAAAAAATTAAAAAATATATATATATATTTATTGACCATCAGAAATCGCTGTAAATGATGATAAAAACATGAACATCCCTACCAAATGTCAACATTTCAGATTATTCACCAATACCAACTGAATACCACCCAGATCACAACTACAGTCTCATTTTGCGATTTCCTGTTTCTTTTTCTTCTTCTCTCCGCACTTAAATCCAATGACCCTGCAAGGGAGGGCGATTCCTACCGTAGGTGGTCCCATAACTGCACATTTGGGAAGTTTTTCATCATTTGGGATTTTTCCATTATTTTCAACCGTATTTTAGTAATTTGCTTCAAAACACTTGAGCTAACAATTCAAGCTGTAGAATTTATATTCCCGCAATTGGACCTCCTACGGTACTTTTCAGACGTGGCAGCGTGCTGATCTCATTGTGGGATTCCTGAGGCAAGTCATTTAATTTCCCCCACCCCGAGATAATTTCTATTTTTCCCAAAACTCACCTGAAATCCAGCCAAACAGGACGGGAATCCTAGTGACTGTGATGCACGAACGACTCGCAATCCATTTTGTACACTTTTGATGGACGAAAAGCGACGAAAACTGCTTAAAATCCAACAAAATGAGCTCACCACACACTTCACAAGCCTTTTGGTTACGTTGCAGCCAGTGCTGAGTGCTGATGTGATGAGTTGACAGACCGCAGCACAAAGGGGGAGATGGCTGCGTACCTTGTGTTTTGACAAACCCAAGGGGCTAGACACTTCGACGCTAACTTTTTTAATTGTTTTTAGTAATTTACAAAAAAAAATTTTTGAAGAATCGAGAATCGAGTGGTGCTTGACCCGTAAAAATACAAAATGTGGTGCATCTTTAAAATTTCCTAACTTTGCGCCTGTTAATTTTTTGCAAGATCTGTCAGTCGGACAATTTACAGTGGTTGCTTTGTTCAATGGTCGATGACAGGCAGACTATAATGACAGGCGCGCTTTGTCCTTTTTCTGACGGCAAACAAAATATTTTTTTTTTTTGAGAAATTTTATTGTTTTATCCTTATTTACATGGCTTTTGAATCGACAAACGACACAATTTTACAAACTCAAAGCTTACTTTTTCCAACCATTCTTCTTGAACTTTTGATTTCGATTACCGAAATTCTTCTGTTTCTCGTGACCTTCATTCTGGTGACGTGACTCTGTCGACTCCTGATTATTTTTGCCACCATATTTAATCTTATTGTGGAACTTCCTAGGATTAATTCCGAACGCCCTCAGCCGACTATCGCTCACGTTGGCCGCCGGTCCTTCCGGTGTCCTGTGCTTATTGTGCTTATCGAATCTCTTCTTTTTCTTCGGCTGAGAAAGTGAATCGTCACCGCTTTGAAGCTTCCGTTTCTGGCCACCTTCAGCAGCGTGATCGGCTGCTTCCGTTGGCGCACCATCATCAACCTCCTTGATTTTGCTCTTGTTTTTCTTTTTGGATTTTTTCGCCGGAGGATCCTGTTTCTCTTCTCCGTCATTTTCTGTGCTGACAGCTTTCTTATCAACCAGCTCCTCTTCAACGATTTGCTCATCTTCGTCTTTTGGCTTATCATCAGCCGCTTTCTTCTTTTTCTTCTTCTTCTTCTTTTTGTCCTTGGCTTGGTTGGTCTCATTCGTCTCGGCTGGTTTTTCATCCTCCACAAATTTGGTCACCTTATTCTGTTTGACCTCTTCGTCCTCCTCACTGAAATAAGCATTTTATTTCAATTAAGTATAAAATACAGACATTTTCATAAACATACCTGTCGTCCTGATCCTTGTACAAACTCGGTAAAATCTTCTTCTTCAAAGACTCATTCTGAGCCTTCCTCTTGTAGACCTCGATTTCACCCAGCTCGGTGTACTTCGGTCGTATCTGAACGGTCTTCTTTACGCTTGCCCAGCGGTTCAGCTCGCGCGTGTTTGCCATCAAGATTTCCTCAACCGACAGTCCGAAATCATTTGGAACCGTTTCGACGTACTTGAAGCGGCACGGAGTGTCCCCGATAATGTCCTCGTAATCCAGTTTGTAGTACTCGTCGATGTATTGGCCGTACGTCTTTTCATCCTCGGGATCAAATAGAGGCTTATCCTTTCGCAGAACTTCGGCAAACTTCGACATCTTTTTGCCCTTCTTTTTCTTTCTGCTGCTGGTAGCTTCGAGCAACTCTTCCTGCATCTCCTTTTTGTGATCTTTTGTGCCTTGACTTTCCTCGTAATCCGCATCCATCACAAAGTCATCGTCCTCGCAGTGTGGCCCATCGTCGAACTCGTCAGCGATTGCTCCCTTTTCGCGATCGTAATTTTCGATGCCCAACTCTTCGTCAAGATCGGGAAATTCCGGCTTCTGGTCACCTTCATCAACGCCGTAGTATTCGTCATCAAACATCCGTTGCATCCTGCGGTCGTGCTCGTCCGGATCAAAGTCGGACTCCAGATCCTCCTCCTTGATGGCCATATTGTCCGTGGCGGCGATCTCCTTCAGTTTCTGAATCCGTTCTTTGATTTCCTGAAGCTTGATCGCCTTCAGTTCTTCAAGTTCTCGCTTTTGTTGCTCTTTTTCGCGTTGCTTTCGTTCCTTGAGAGCCTGCCGTTGTTCTTTGCGTTTGTTGCGCTCGATACGAACCGATTCCTCGACGTTACGTGGGTATCGTTTGACAAATTCTGAGTCGGGTTCCTCAAACCGGAAGTTGTACCGTCTCTCGTATTCTTCCTGCTTTTCCAGCTCTTCCTCGTCTTCCGATGTTGCCACGATGTCTTCGTAAGTTGGAATGTCCCCTGAATTGTCGACGAACCGTTTATTCAAGATATAATCCTTCAGAAACGCATCCTCCTTGGACAGATGTTTGCTGCTCCAAAATCCTTCAGCGGTTCCAGCGGTTTCACCTCTTCCGAAGGTGGCTCCTTGCTCTTTTTGTCCGCGAGCCACAGCAAATAATCGGCCTGTTCGCGCTCGGTTTCGTCCTTGCTCTTGCTCCGTTCCTTCAGCAGGCCACCTTTGGCATCTTGCTCGTCCTCGTCGTCGTCCGTATCGATCTTGCTCAGCGCTTGCTTAATTTCATCTTTAAGCTCTTCCTGCTGTTGCACCAGCGACGGAGATTCGGCCCTCGGCCTCGCCAGCTCTTCTTCGTCCTCGAATATGCCACCCTTTTCCAGCATCACCTTCCGCTCGTAATCCTTCAGGGTCATCGGTTTCTCCTTTTTCTTGCGCTTTTCCAGCGCAACCTCCTCGACCGGTTTGACATGTTCGAAGAACGCCGGCTTTTCCTTGTACTTGGCCGGATCACGTCGCTTCAGATATGCCAACGTTCGGAAGAATTCCTGTTGGATAAAAACTAAATTTAATGATAATACTTGTTAAAGCAAAATCACGAACCTACCTTGTCAAACTCCGCATCCACGACCTCCTCGTCGGTCGTTTCATCCTCGCTGGACGACGATTCATCTTCCTGTTCTAGATTTTTTACTGCAACAAAATCACACCAAAAAAACCTCAATAAATATCCACGTAGTCCCACATCCAGAAAGTCAACTCACACTGCCCAAGAACCTCCTTCCGGCGAAACTCGTCGTAGTGCTTGGCGTAGCTCTTGTTCGTCTGGAATCCAATCTGCTCTTCCTCTTCCTGGTCAGACTCGTGAAACAACGGAATTTTCCCCATCGTTTAGCCGGATTATTAAATATTAACGATCTGGACGACGGACCGACCGCATGCAGGCACGTGAAACCAAAACACGCACCGCTCTTTTTTTGTAAACAAGACATCCCTGCGAGGTTCACTGACGGTTTGGCTGCGTCCTTTGCAGGGGGCTAGCACACCCTTATCAAAAATCATGCATAATTGGCTGAATTCGTGTTCCCATTTTTTCATTGTTTTATACTGTAACATAACCAAACTTTTCCATTTTCCCAACAAAAGTGAAATCAATACACTCAAACCCCGATGGTTTGACACCAACTGTTGTCAAACGAACGGGGTCACGTTTTAGTTTGACACCCCTTTTACACGGAGTTCACACACACTACTAAACGTGTGTTTTGATAGTGTGCGTGAGCGCCGTGTAAAAAGTGACAGTTCGTCACTTTTTAGTTTGACTTTGACCAACCAACGGGGTACAAACTAAAAAAGTGTCAAACGAAAAAGTGACCAACCACCGGGGGTTGAGTGTACAAAGTTGCTAGGGTTGGTTTAAATCTTACGTCCAGAGATTTCCGGGAGCTATCAAAAACCCCAGAACTCCCCCCCCCCCCGCCCTCCCTCCCTGTCCTTTTTTTCTAGGACGTAATTTTTGAACGAACCCCACGGTTTCGGAATAGATCGGGCAGCATTATTTTTATATTTTCTACATCCTTATCAAAAATCATGATTTTTTGAGTTCCAAATCCCACTTTTCATACGAATTTTTCAGTTCAACCCATATAACCTTTTTTATGGTTGTAGTACCTGAACTCAAAAAATCGTATGAAAAGTGGGATTTGGAACTCAAAAAATCATGATTTTTGGTAAAGCAGTACACTCAAACCCCGATGGTTTGACACCAACTGTTGTCAAACGAACGGGGTCACTTTTTAGTTTGACACCCCTTTTACACGGAGTTCACACACACTACCAAACGTTTGTTTAGATAGTGTGCGTGAGCGCCGTGTAAAAAGTGACAGTTCGTCACTTTTTAGTTTGACATTGACCAACTAACGGGGTACAAACTAAAAAAGTGTCAAACGAAAAAGTGACCAACCACCGGGGGTTGAGTGTATATGCACTTCAGAAGGAATCGGTCAAGAAAAAAATCAAATGGGCAGCAGCGGCAGCTAAAGCAAGCCAGAGAGGGTGAAGAAAAGTCCCATGAAATTGTTCCCTCTCCTTTGTTCTGCTGTTCGTAAAACTGTTTCTTGACCCCTTTCCTTCCGATCTGCGTACTAGCCATAAGGGTGTAACAAGCAATACATGCACTGAGTACTTCGATAACTCTTCCGAACTAAACTTTCTCTGTAGTTGCTGTGAAGCAAATTAAAAAAAATATTTTTTTTTCTATTTTTTTATTTTTCTATTTTTTATATATTTTATTAATTTCTAGCAAAAAAATATTTTTGTTTTGAAGCTTTTTAATTTGATCATTACGTATTTTTTTAAATTTTGGTCAATTTGGCCTATTCTGATTATTTTAAAAAATTTGATCTATTTCGTAATGTTGATCATTTTGGACAATCTGGTCATTTTGTTAATTTTCCTCAAATTGGCTTATTTTGTAGGTTTCATTATTTAGGTAAGTTTCGTTATTTTGAAATTTTTGCCGTTTTGGTCATTTTGTTCATTTTGGCCAATTTAGCCTTTTTGGTAATTTTAGTAATTTTGATTTATTTCTGGAGTTTTTTTAAAGGTTCAATAAACCAAATTTTAGATTTTGCTTTATGGGTGGTTTTGAAACCGCCTTGAGTCAGGGGTATTAAAAAACACCAAAAAAGCAAAAACTGAAAATTTGGTTTATTGGATCTTTAAAAAACTCCAGATTTCGCCATTTTCGTCGAGATATTAAAGGCATGTTTAGGGAACTCGAAACTGATTTAAGCGATTTATTTGATACTTTTTTGAACCTTTAGACAAGCTGTGCATTTTGGTAAATCTGGTATTTTTTGTAAATTTCGTCATTTTGGTCATTTGGAACATTTGCGTGATTTTGGACATTTATTTCATATTGATCATATTGATGATTTGATTTTTTTGTAATTTTGGGCATTTGCGTAATTTTGGTCATTTTCATTATATTTTTTGTCTTTTTGGTAATTCGACATTTTGGTCAGTTTGATGATTTAAATCATTTTATTTATTTTTTATAATTTTTGATGATTGTTTGATATTTGTGTTTTTTTTTTTTTTGTAATTTTTAGTATTTTTGCAAATATTTGTAATTTTTGAAAAATTTAACCTGCAGTCAAGACTTGATTATCCGATGGCCTCCAAAATAAATAACTTCCGATAATCGAATCTTTGGATAATCGAATCAAGAAAAAAATGTCTTATTTTTTTATTGTCAAGCTTCAGTATGACCCCAAAACTACTCTAAAGTGATTCAACTCCAAGATGGCGGCAAAATTATGATGAGGTAATATTGAAAAATTCATTTCGTAATTTTTAAATCAATCAACTATTTAATTTTAACTGAAATTGGGTCGCATAGTTTGTGAAAAGTAAGATCAAAAAAAATGTTTCTTCGTGATCCGAAGTCCCACAAATCGTAATCGTAACTTCGGATAATTGAGTCTGGGCTCAATTTATTCAAAAACACTTAAAAATTAGTCTCATTGGACCTTTTAAAAAGAAAAAAACAAGACTCTAGATATCTTATAAACGGTCATTTCAAACTAATTCCTCAGATTTCAAAACGTTTAACGCCCTATCTGACACTATAGGACCTTTTCAAATGTTACGTTCCATAATTGATTTGTCACGCGATTGGATTGAAATAATTTATAAACAAAACTTTGCCCAACTGAAGTTGCTTCGCGTTTGAGTTTTAAAAACCAGGATTTGTTTTAAAGCATCAGAAATCATCACACGATGGCTGATCCGGCAAAGGAGACCACCGACAAAGAGCTGGCCACAAACGTGGAAAATCTCTCCCTCGGGCAGGAACCAAAGGTGGAAAAGCAGGAGGTCAAAAAGAGTACGAGTTTTTTTTTATTAAGTTTTATACTTTTCTTGAATAATGATTCACTTGAAATTTTAGTTGACATTATTCTACACGCCACCGGAAGTGCCCCCATTCTCAAGCAGAAAAAGTGGGCGGTCGATCAGGAGAAACCAATCAGCGCAATCATCAAATTCATCCACAAATATCTCAAGCTGGAACCGGGCGAGAAATTGGTGAGTCATCAGACAATGATCGTTTTGAAAATTTTAATAATGATTTTCTACTCTCTTTCAGTTTTTATACATCAACCAAACGTTCGCCCCCTCGCCGGACCAGATCATCAAGAATCTGTACGAGTGTTACGGGGCAAACGGGAAGCTGGTCCTTCACTATGCCAAGAGTCAGGCCTGGGGATAAGTTGAGGAAGCTTTTCGCTCGCTACAATCTCTCACTTTCCAGAAAATATCATTCTAAGTCATTCTGTAATTATATTAATAAAAAATAGCTTTTGCTTGCACGCAATCATGTGCAACAACAGGTGGACACTTCTTCAAAACGTGAAATTATAAATTTGTATCTTATTAGTGAATTTAATAATCGAATTTACAAACATCTACGACGCAATGCCCACCAAATTAATCACCGCGAATCGACTCCAGGTGCTCGGCGGCTTCCTTGGCCACCCGATGGTACTTGCCGATGGCCGGGCGATAGTAGTACGACTGGTAATCGTTCCTCTCGGCCATTTTGTCGCGGATCTTCTGCTCCAGCGCCAGCATCTGTGCCTTTTCATTCTCCTCGTACAAATGATGCAGCATCTTTTCGTAATCTTCCTGAGGATTGTTCAGCATGTACCTGGCGATGAAGCGCGTGATCGGATTCTTGTGGTACTCCCAGTGCTTCGGTTCGTAGTCGGCCGGAACCTCCGTCAGCTGAGCCGGGCCGATAAACACGTTGGCGTAGAAGATGATGCCGACAACCGGAATCAGGCCGACCATGATGTAGTAATGGAACATGTCCTTAAACTTGTGCCACTGGAATCGCGACGGCGTGATGGTGAACATCTTCGGCCCGTGGCCGGACATCGAGCGCGCCTGCACCAGAGCTGAAACGCAAGGGAAGGTTTGTTTATTATTGTTCCGCCGACAGCGAGTTGCATAACAACTTTTGAGAACCCTCGCAATTAGTGGTCATATCCTACCAAATTAACCGCTGGAAATGGAGCAACAGCAATAATCGATTGTAGAACATTCAAACTTACCATTTTTGCTTGCTTGCAGCAGCACCGGATTCTTCAGCAGGCCGCTAAATTGGGCAGAAACCTGAGCGGAACGTGCGAGCGAGCTCCAAATCGCCATTTTTCGTCCTTCTGATCCCACTCGATGACAGCTGCTTCTGTCAAAATGAAACGTACACGCTAAACACGGGTTGGCCTCCTTTTGCATTGATTTACCCAACTTTGATAGCAGTGCACTGCCATGGCCGATCGATCGAAGTGCCCCAATCAAATGTTTGCCCCTCTTGTCAAACTTGTTTATCTTCTTCGTTCCGCGCAGTCAGTCCAGGACCAGAAGCAAAAGTTTTAATTGCGTTGCTGCCGTCGTGATATCGACGTCGTCGTTCCTCTGGCCAGCACCAGATCCAGGTTCCGCGCGCGCCCTTCCGTAGATTCCGGATTGCAATCGGCAGGTGATTATTACGCGTAACACAAACCGAGCAGTGATTTTGGTAAAAGTGGTTCCGGATGTCGTGAAAATGGGCTTGAAATTCCTGTTTAAATTGGCCATTTGCACCGTGGATTAGGGGGGAAAAGTGTTTGTGGCCAGGTGCGGGAAAGGTGAGATCAGGGTTCAACCCGTCAAATGTTTGACCGACCGTGTTGTGTGAGTTCTGATTGAAAGGCGTTTTTACTTTTCTATATTTATTTATTATTCACGACCTTCAACGCCTTCTTGAAAAGAACGAAAACTGAGAATGTATTTATCCATATAATCCACTTTTAGTGCCTGGTGGCCACGGTTCAGCTGGTTCTCATAGTGGTAGTGAAATAATTAGCTTCATTAGTACACATTATAATTGGAGGAAGAAAAAATAGTTCAAGAAGCAAATAAACTTGTAATGTGTACTAACAGCAGTTCTTAAAGTTTTTTTTGTCGTTTTCAACTAATGAAATTGTTAATTCTATGCAATTCCTCCAATTCGTAAATAGTTTCAATAGTGAAGGTGGAGAAAAAAATCTCAAGGGCGTAGTGCCTCGCAATCCAGCTCGCTGATGACGAAAGCGAAAGTGTGCGTTTTCTTTGCTGCCGCTGCTCAGGAAGTGGGAAAATGAAAAGTAAAGCCCCAATAGCAACTCATTTGCATATCTGATAACAGCTGAAACGAGGCAGAAGAAATTAAAAATAAATAAGCAAATACGTGAAACAGCAAATGAGTGATAACAACGTGGCACGACGAGTTCAGTGAACAAGAGAAGCAAAAATAAATAAATAATAATTTGGTGATCATCCTGTGCGGCACCACACATTTGTGCAAATAATCTCACAAACGATCGTCGATAGCACGAGAGAGCCACAATCCGAGCCCCAAATGGAGACGTTTGAGCAGAAAAACAACGTTAATCTACCAGTAACGTTTCCAGGTGAGTGTCACTTTAAAACAGTTTCTTTGTCCGAGGCAGCTCAAGCGGGAAGAGCGAAACAATATTGTCTGTGATGTGGCGGGCGGAGGCCAAGATATTACCATATTCGTGGGCCATCGTCATCGTCGGTGGCGGCATTGTCGGGTTACAATGAAGTTACTCACCGAGAAAGGACTATGTGTGTGTATGTACTTGAGCCGCGGCAAAACATGCCAAAGTTAGTGGCGTACAATCAGCTTTATTGTATCTATGAGTAGTTATTTACAATATCTCAAAAAAACATATTTACAATCTGTCTTTCTATCTCAAACGTGAATAATAAATAACAAATTTTCAACTTAAAAAATAGTCTAATAGATAACAACATTTCACTGGACATAAACTTTGTTAAATATTTGCAACGGCCCAAAAATTGATTTGGTTGGAAATAAATTCCTTATTATTTGTCTGTTTGCGCATCAAATTTACTTTTTCTTATTGCGGAAATTTACTGAAACATTTGCTATTTAAAATATTTTGAAATTAGTTGTCAACCTATCGATTCTTGAACACTTTTATAGCATTTCTGTATGGACAGCTGCCAAATGCAGGCCAAGGATTGATACCTAAGAGCATGCAATGGCACTGACCTTGTTGCGTGCTCTTCGGTTGACGTCCACGTAAGGAACATCCTGGAAGGAGCGTAACTAACTACATCCGTAATTCTGTTAGATCATCCGATTTATCTTGATCAGAACAGTATAGCTCTGGTACCTTGCGAGTGTCCTATTTTCTTACCTCCACGTTGGCTTGGTTTTCATGATGACCTAGCTGGTGGCCTGTGGAAACGGATCGTAAACCTTTGACCACCGCGGGTCAGAGTCGAGACGGCTAAAAGAAAGGGGCGCGACAATGTGGGAAAGGGAAGTAATTTGTGATTGTAGACGGTATTGTTTTGATTCGCAGTATGTTGAGTCAACTGCTGTGGATGTACCTGAAACATCGCACAACGGGGTTTCTCTTCTCTTCATTCTCAGCTATCAACTATCTCCTATTTTTTATTTTGCTCTTCTGATTCCCAATTCTTCGCTGATTCTTCTATTTAATATCCAACATTTGATTTTAATTTTACTAACTTTTGATTCTCTTATCTCTCAAAGCTTTTCCATTCTTTTCTATCAATTGATACTGCTGTAACAAACTTTGTTTTGTTTTTTTTTTCCTTAAAAATATACTTTTCCTTAATGTACTAGTAATATCAAGTCTATTTATCATTCGCCTAATCTTTTTTGATTTTATTGCGAATTTATTTATTTGAATAATTCTTTATCTGTCCTATAAATTATTATTACTATAAGCTATTTAAGCTTGTTTTGTATCTCTATTTATTAACTATTGTCTAATTTTACATCTAATACATCTAGCTTCTCATTTTTATTCTTCAAAATACGCTCATCATTCTCTTACTATTGATTCTTGATTTTTATAAAATAAATTCTCTTTTACTGTCTATTGTTTTCAATCTTCACTCTTTTTTCAAACAAGTGAGACTTGAGCCGTTACTAAATTTATGGAATGGTTAAAGGATTAACACAAATATTACTATTGTATTTTTGGTAAACTTTTATAACATGCTTAGGACCAAAAATTGTAACAAAACACCGCGAAGATTTCAGGAGAAAACAATACACAGTAAATAACAATAAGTTTTGAATTCAAACTAAAAATAAAACAGTTTTTGCTTTAATGAAAGTTGATAGGCACACTTTAAATGGTTAGGCGCTTATACTTACATCAAACCCTACGTAATGTACCACCCGCGGCCGAGTTAAAATGCGTAACCGGAAAAGATGGTGTGCATGCCTGGCACGAACACTCAAAGCGTGTTCTAGCGTGCTGCTCGTACTGACTCAGAGCAAGGGTGAGATAGGTGTAAGGGCAGTGCGTGTTCGTCGGGAACCTAGTGCATAAGATCGGTCAAGGTCCGTTCTTACACTGAAAATTGCGAATTGCGAATTGCGAATTTCTGTATGGACAGCTGCCAAATTTTTATGTATCTTTTTATGGAAAAGAATCAAAACGGCTGTTTTAATCAAAGAGAAAGTTGCCAAAGAAACATTGAAGAGCTTTTGTATTAACCCTCTATTGTTCAATTTTTTTTTCGGTAATTTTTATTTTTCTCGTGGTCATTTTGAGCAACTTTTCATTTCATTTAATTTTATTAGGTTGCTTTAACAATTACATTGTTGCAGATGTTTTTCTGAGCTGAGATATGGACTACCTCTCAACTGCTGATTGGGAGAGAGTTTACTGGAACTAAGGAGAACGAATTGTCTGGGAGTCTGGGACACTAGAAAAATTACTGCATACTTTTTTATATTTAAAATAAAGGAAATATATGTTAGTAAAAAAACAAATCCAAAGTTGACCCCTGAAAAATTACATTTTTAAAAAGTTGGCAAGGTCACATAGAACAAGTAAAACTTCCAACCCAAATATTCTAAAATTTTAAGATTTTTCTTTCCAATGCTTTTTAAAGATCAAAAATTGGTTGAAAATAAGATTTTTGGTGATTTTTTAAATCGCTGCCCGTGTAAAGGCGGGGTTGGGCTGTCTCTACCCTCTGGTTATTGTTGTAAATTTGATTTGGGACCATCCATAAACCACGAGAACATGGCGTTTGTCCACGATCCATACAATTTTTTTTTGTATGCGCACTGACCCACGAGGGGGGAGGGTTGGGATTTCCAAAAAAAATAGTGTCCGCGTGGTTTGTGGATGGTCCCTTTTCCTCTGACCAGGTTTATTTTAAGTTTAATTATTTAGAATAAAAATGATTTTAAAAACGTCCTTATAGCCATTTCCTACCCTCCAGTATTAATGTTCATAATTTCCTAAAAAAATGAAATTTTGTTGATATTGAGATTGAACAAATTTAAGAGCATGAAGATGAAAGAATCCCGAGCCTTATAGAAAATGGGGTTTTGGAATGAAAACCGATCCAAACGGATTTGTTCACAACTAAAAAGTTATCCAAATGCAAATATTAACCCTGGTGTTGTTTATGTTTAGCAAACGTAAATAAAAATCGGCTATTTTTGGGAAAATAATTAAACACTAGCACAACAAGAACCATAACCGACACGAAAGCATTTTAGATAAAACAAAAAAATATTCAGGAGTCATTTGTACCCTTCTTAAGAGCCGTTGCACATTGAATTTGAAATTTAAACTTAAATAAAAAAATATAAAAATTGAGCATGAGCAGAGCATGAGCATGAGCATGGTTGACTGCCAATGAGCTGCTACTCCGTTATTGACGGATCAGCTGAAGTTACACAATGAACCAACAGATGATTAGTGGGAGCTAATCATCCTCACTGTATAACCCCTGAAGATCTCTGCTTCAAGTCAATACCGGCGCCCCCAAGGAGATGCAGTTCAACAAAGGTAGGAATGTTAGTCCGATAGTTGAAGTTGCAGACTCATCAGACACAGAGTTTGTCGCTCTATACCTGTTGACACCGCATGAGACCGTTGAATCCACAGCATCTCCTTCAAGCATCACGGGAAGTGGGGGAATTGTGTTAGTAGGGGAAGGAAAGGGAAGGTCAGGATTCATCTTGGTAGATGATATGACCAGAAAGTGAAACCTAATCGTTGCCTTCCGAGCTACGACGCTATAAGAAGGACTTTTCACATCTTACCGCCGGCGTGCCATCCGAGCAACGATGCTATGGGAAGGACTTTCAAAATTAAATGTTATTGTATTTATCGATTTATTCGGCGACGTGCAATTTTAAATAGATCAGGAAACATAATCGTTGCCTTCTGAGCTACGACGCTATGAGAAGGACTTATCAATTCCTCAATCGCGATTTTTCACATCTACCGCCGTCGTGCCATCCGAGCAACGATGCTATGGGAAGGACTTTCAAAATAAAATGTTATTGTATTTATCGATTTATTCGGCGACGTGCAATTTTAAATAGATCAGGAAACATAATCGTTGCCTTCCGAGCTACGACGCTATGAGAAGGACTTATCAATTCCTCAATCGCGATTTTTCACTTCTACCGCCGTCGTGCCATCCGAGCAACGATGCTATGGGAAGGGCTTCAAAACTAAATGAAAGTGAATTTACACACGACGACGTGAATCCCTTTTCAATGAAATCCAGAAATCTCCACCACTTTCTCGCGGATTCTCGCGCGCGACGTCACACACCGATCCCCCCGACGAACACCACACGACTGATGGCCCAACTTCTAAGGCCTCGACGCGAACTTCTTTTCAATGATTCCAGAATCTTCCACCACTTTCTCGCGGATTCTCGCGCGCGACGTCACACACCGATCCCCCCGACGAACACCACACGACTGATGGCCCAACTTCTAAGGCCTCGACGCGAACTTCTTTTCAATGATTCCAGAATCTATTAAATAAAAAAATATAAAAATTGAAATAACAAACCATGGTATTAACATTTTAATATAAAAATGTTTTAAAATGCATTTTACACCTGCCCAGTTGTATTGCAATCATTAGGCTTCAAAATAACTAAGCATTGAAGAACTTTTTTTTGGGCCGAAAAAAAGAAACTTTTTGCATTACTGTGCAACGGAATTTCACAAAAATTCAAAATATTTTTGATCGATCCCAGACATGTTAAATATGATTTTAAATGCAGCAAAATGCATTTCAGTTGACAAAAGGTTAATTACAATTTTCTGAGCCATTTGTTCTCCAATTAAAGTGAAATAATCATCGAATTATATAGTTATATTGCATAGTTTTGTTTGTACAATTTCAGATGAAGAATTAAATTCATGATTGCGCCCTAAGATATTATTTACATTATTCCATTTTGTTATGCAAAAACAAACTGCATTTGCTTATGCAAAAACAAACTGCTCATTTTTTGCCTTCCTCACTTTACTGAGGAAAGGCTTTAAAATCACTTGGAAATTAAACTTCTCAATTAGACCTCCTAGACCCACCTTCATGTATACCTATCGACTCAGAATCAAATTCTGAGCAAATGTCTGTGTGTGTGGTGGGATGTTGATCAAAAATTGTCACTCGATTATCTCGACATTGGCTGAACCGATTTTGTCCGTTTTGGCGTCATTCGATCCGTCTTGAGGTCCCATAAGTCGCTATTAAAAATTATGCAGTTTAGTTAAGTACTTCAAAAGTTATGCTAAAAAACGATTTTAACAAAAGTCCGGAAGATTGTAAAAAGGGTGGTTTTTGTAAGAAACCCCGTCATGCTATACATTTTCAGAAAGGTATTTAAAAGACCTTTCCAACGCGTTCAAGACATTGAAGATCTGACAAATCTATCAAAAGCTATAAGCACTTAAGTGTTATTTATACGCTTTTTGGAGGCCGGATCTCAGATATGTTGATGAAAACGTTGTCCGGATCTCTCATGCGACCTATCGTTGAATTGGTATTCAAAAGTGCTTTCCAACGCTTCCAAAACATTGAAGATCTGACAACCCTATCAAAAGTTATAAGCACTTAAGTGTTATTTACGCACTTTTTGCATTTTGGATAGCACCCTTTAAATGTGAGGAAGGCGCCAACCACCTAAGGGTGGATTAAGTAACGTTTTTAATCTTTAAAGATAGTTATTTATTGTCTTCCTTCATCCGTTACCTACTTGTAAGGGGTGCCAGAATGGTCTATTCAATATTCTTAGACAATTTGATTGTTTCCCGGTACAATAAAAAATATCTGAGTACGTAAATTTCCACACTGTGCTTCAAGGCTACGCCCTTACAGTCCCGGGTGATTTCGGAGGAATATTTGTTTTTGTTTGCTAGTGGCAAAAGTGCGGGGAACTCATGCGACTTTTAAAAGTAAACGGAATATTTTTAGAATGTTTGGAAAAGGGTTAAGGGGAATTTCATCGGGCCAATGATAATGGATGAATGCGTATGAGGTAAATTTAAAAAAACTAACACTTTTTTTTCTGACAAATGAGATGTACTCATTCCCAGATGTAATATTAACATGATTTTCATTACTGTGTACAATTATTGTTATGAAAAGTTTAAGATTCTTGAATGTTGACAATTTTTTTAGAAGCAAACATTTTTTACTTTTGACTCATTAAACTATAGAAGTGTTGCAAATCTCACATTAAATTTTCATCTCTTTCTATCTTTTGATTAATTTATGACTGTGCAAAGAAGACGCAAAACTAGCGCTTCACTGTGACGAGAAAAACGCACATAATTGAAAAAAAAACGTGCTGCTCTGCGACTTAAACTAGACTAGTTTCCTTCAACCAAGAAAGGGGTAATTAACCCATTGTTGTTCCTCTCAATTTTCAGTCGTTTTTCCCCCGACTGTCTCCGCAAGGTGGGGGCAGATTGAAAAAAATTTGGAACCTCGTTTCACTGTATAGTTAGGCCGCGCCAATGGTGTACCTCCCAAAGCGGTGATGGTTGAAGCGCGCTCCGGAATCGTAATGAGTGATCTTTCCTCTTGTTTGGCGGGTTAACTTTCGCGATGTTCCGGCTGCTGTCCACTTTATTTTTGAGGGGAGTGCGATGATCGCACAGCAGATTTGAAACGTGGCCAATACGTTGCATATCTCTGTGTCTGTGCTTCATGGCCACCAGCAAACCTGTTGTCGGTTTCAAGATTCCTGTTTCTGCGGCACGCGTGTCGTTCGTATGGGGGCGATCAACCAACCGCCGCCTGAACAAGATTCCACTCGAGGACGTCGTCGTCGTCGTCGTCGTCACATGGTATCGACTCAACAAGTGAATTGCTTGGGTAGTGCTGGAAGAAACATGAATGTTACTAACTCTGGTTGTTCACCCTGTATCAGGCTACCTAGACAACAGGCCTATTCCAGTTGGTCACAACGCAACGGTGAAGAAAGCGGAAAGGAAGTCTAGTGTCTAGGGTGCCACGTCGAGTCTTCAAAAGACATGCAAATGCGCAACCAACTTCAGCAGAGTGACAGTCTGCAAGACGAGCTTCAACGCTGCTCCACGAAAGGGTTATGATTTTGCGGAGCTTTCCCTGCCTAAGTCTCGTATACCTTTTTCGACGAATTAAGGCAGAGCGGCATCGTGCCAGTTGATGGATAACCGCAGTGACAGGTGCTAAAACGGGTTTCGGGCCGGGAAGGTGGTGAACCCAAAATAATGAAATCCGGCAGCGCTAAATTTGTATCGCAACTCTGACCTCTCGATTTAGTGTTTGACATCAGAGTGGGAGGGGAAAGGCTCCAGCAAGGATGTAGCAATTCTTTTACACATGTCGCATCCACCTTCCTTATCAAAAGGGGACCAGGATATTAAATCCCACAGTCGAGAACCCTTCGGCACGGTAAGGATAACTGAAAAAAGGATAACACGTGTCGCTCGCATATCGGAGACAATAAAGGTGTTCATTTATCACCCACATTCACATGAATCCCTTTGAGGTGTTGTTATTGTTCAAACAGTCAGTGACTGTAAAAGCAAATGTGGTACTTTTGTAAATTTACTGCACTCTGTGAGGTTTGCTACACCTCCACACAATGTGTACATCGGAGTCGATTCTCTGGGGAGCAGAGTTGTTTTGTTGGAAGTAGGGTGTGACTTACATGGGACTCTGTTATGAGGTAAGAGGGAATGTTTTGTAATTGATTACTACTGGATTGAATTATCCGTAATTGAGAATTATGACTTTGAGGGTTTTTTTTATATATTCTGTTTATAATTTGAAATATTGAACCTGAATTAAAATTTGAAACAGCCTAAATAAATAAATATGGTAGAAAACAAAAAAAAATGCAAAATAAGTTTTTTCTAAACAAAAAATGTCAGAATTTAAAATTACTGCTGGCTTCGAATTTCGGCCACTGATAAAGGCTGATTCGAAATCCGGAATGTTTGCTTCGGATGAAAGACACTCGTTTTAGCCTTTGAATCGCTCAAATTTGGACAAGCTAAGTAAAAGTAAAACAATCGATATTTTGTATAACAATTTGCTAGTACAGTCCAGACTCGATTATACGAAGCCCCGATTAGCCGATGTTTCGATTATCCGAAGTTCGATTATCCGAAGGTTTTTATGGGACTTCGGATACCGTAATTAGAGGTGAAATTGGGTCATACAAAAATGCTGAAATTTGTATGACCCAATCTCTTGTTTTAAACATCAAATTCGAGTTCTGTGGCCCCATCTTAGTCAAATTTGAACAGTTGATTGCCTATTCAATAATAAAATGCATTTTTTCAATATTCCATCACCGCCATCTTTGATTTAAACATTTAATTCACTGTAGCGTAGTTTAAGGACCATACTAAAGCTCGAAAATCAAAAATTAGACAATGAAAAAATTGTAGTTTATGCAACAAGTTGCAAAAAGAGGATTTTTTCAGCACGAGTCGTACATTCATCCAACGAGGTTCACCGAGTTGGATAAATACGACGAGTGCTGAAAAAATCAAGTTTTGCAACGAGTTCCATACAAAATTTTTTGCAATTTCAGAAGACACCCATTGAGTGAAATTTTAAGTCGAATTTTCATGAATTTTGTCAATAAATCGTTTAAATCAAAAAAATGTTGAAAAGTGTTACTTTTCGAAACGAGTGCTGAAAAGTTCGCACCCATTTCAGCGCTGAAAAGTAGAACTTTTCAGCATTTATTTTGAAAAGTGTTGCTATTCGATTCTGTTATTTTTGGTACAGAAAAGTAGGCTATTTCGTCGTTCAAGAATGACAGGGAAAGCAAGTAGATTCACGACGGAATTGCAAAATAGTAGTTTATGCAACAAGTTGCAAAAAGAGGATTTTTTAAGCACGAGTCGTACATTTATCCAACGAGGTTCATCGAGTTGGATAAATACGAAGAGTGCTGAAAAAATCAAGTTTTGCAACGAATTCCATACAAATTTTTTTGCAATTCCAAAAAACACACACTGAGTGAAATTTTATGTCAAATTTTCATGTATTTTGTCAATAAATCGTTTAAATCAAAAAAAATGTTGAAAAGTGTTACTTTTCGAAACAAGTGCTAAAAAGTTCAACTTTTCAGCACCCATTTTAGTGCTGAAAAGTAGAACTTTTCAGGAATTATTTTGAAAAGTGTGGCTATTCGATTCTGTTATTTTTGGTACAGAAAAGTAGGCTATTTCGTCATTCAAGAATGAAAGGAAAAGTAAGTAGTTTCACGACGGAATTGAAAAAATATTTTTTGCGTGATTCGATTATCAGAAGTGAAATTTGTCCGGATCGGCCTTCGGATAATCGAATCTGGACTGTATTTAAAGAATTCAGAACCAAAACATTCTGTTCTGTTTTTCCGTGCATCTTTGAAAAGCTTCATTTAACCCACTACCCGTGAACATTTTTTGCTATTTTCGCATGTTTTTTTTTTTTGCTTTTTGTAGAAACTATTGAAACAGTCAGATCAGTTTACTGCCGCTCAAGTCAAGTCAGTCCCATATGTAATTTCATCTATGTTGAGGTAATGATGCAGTTTGGTTCAAAATCATGTGAGTCAGGAAAACCAATAAAATTTAGTAGTATACTCCACTTTCACTTAGTATAGTATATTTTCACTTATTCGCGAAATTCTAACACGTAGCCTTATGGGCGGCACAAATTTGCCTTTCGATTTTCTTGGCTTGCTGTTTTTACATATCGGACGGACTAGATTAAAGCGGTAGTCTAGGTCTTGTTAACTTTGCATAACATTTCTACAGTACCTAATAATTGTTTTCTATTCAGAGTTATTACAATTTCCGTAAAAAAGTCGAGGCAAAAAATATTCGTGTGTAGTGGATCCATAAGCACACTTATTTTATGTTATTTTTGTTATTTTTGAGATGCTTCGTAAATGAAGTAATTCTCTGATATTTTGTGCAATTTTTTTTTTCATCTGGCTAAAATATGTTGGGTACCCTGAGTCATTTTGTATCATTAGTTTGTCTATTTTTTTCTTCATACAAATTTGGCAACGCATGGCATGTTTTTTTAAATGCCATACTTTCTGAAATTATCAAAATAGGCAACAAATCTATGACCAAGTCATGTTTTTGTTTGGAAAATGATAAATAGAATTAGATAATTATGATTGACTAATTTAATCACCTAAAATTAAATTTAAATTTAACTGTAGTGAAAGTTTGATAAAGTACATCGATTTCAAGTTAAATAAATTTGTTTGCTATTTTTTGTTCATGTTTGCTCATTTGTAAAAAAAACGAAAAGCAGAAAAAATCCCCATATCCCTAGGGCCTATGGTTGCATGTAATGATAAAAAACAAGAAAAAATTTAGTTTTTAGTTTTTAGTTTTTAGTTTTTAGTTTTTAGTTTTTAGTTTTTAGTTTTTAGTTTTTAGTTTTTAGTTTTTAGTTTTTAGTTTTTAGTTTTTAGTTTTTAGTTTTTAGTTTTTAGTTTTTAGTTTTTAGTTTTTAGTTTTTAGTTTTTAGTTTTTATAAAACAACGACTTATACATATTTTTGAATTAGTAACATTAACATGTATATAGGTCATTTTGATATGGGCGTATATGCATCATGATTATTAAATTATATAAATGGCACATAGGATGATTTGCTACGGTTCTATGTGCACGTTTGACTCGAACGCACATAGGACTCCCAAGTGGTAAAACGACCTATATTTATCCGGTGTAAACATTTTTGAGAGTGGTTTTAGGTTGTTTTGTATTTTATCAATAATTTGAAAATTAAAAGGCTTTTAAGAAATTGGATCAGCGGATAGTGTAGTTTCCGGCATGCAGAATGTCATGCAATAAATAACTTAGTTTGCTTATTTTATCGCATAGGACCTTTTGAAAATTTACTCTAGGAATGAGAATTTCTCAGTATTGGCCTAGGGACCATCCATAAACCACGTGGACACTTTAGGGGGTATGGCGATTGTCCACGATCCATACAAAAAGATTTTTGTATAGACAATTGTCCACGAGGGGGTTGAGATTTCCAAAAAGTGTCCACGTGGTTTGTGGATGGTCCCTAGTTGATTTTTTGATTACCGATATCTAGGTAACTAATGGTCCGTTTTTCAACATTATAATCTGAAACAATCGTAAAGTTTTCCCTTCAAAACGGTGCAAATATTTTTCAAAGTTAGTGTATGACAGGTTTTTTTTCAATCAAGCGTTAATACAATGGCCTGGAGTTTTAATTTTATTATTTTTCAATTTTTTATGTAAGTTTTAAAGTTCTTTGCTAAAATGGCAATGGAATGGGATCCTTCGCCTTTCATTTTGTTGCATTTTTTAGCCCTTTCAGTCATAATGATAATATTGATGGCCTTTGACATTTTCTTAAATTTTGAAAATTTCAGAAATTTCAAGATGTGTTTAGAGGTCACTGGCGGTACGTAAAGGGATCTCTTACCAGATATTGCAGGTACTTTATTTTTTTTATTTAATTATTATTTTAAAGACATTTCACCACTTCAGTGGCATTAGTGTCGTCCTTTATTTTATGTATTTGAAAAAAAAAAAACAAATGTCAGCAAAAAAAAAATAAAAACCAGGAAGTATCATTGATGGCTAATCCTTCCTATACACAGCATGAAACAGCACAGGGGTCAACAAATTAATATTCTACAATTTCTACGCAGAGTGGACACACTTTTGTTTCCTTCTCTCAGCAGTTTTACCCTTTCGTCTGAAAAAAAAGAATAAATAATCATATTCGATGATTCATCCACGTTTCAAGTGAGTGTAGCCAGCGGGGCAATGCCCATTAAGCTGCGACCAGGCTTAATTCTAGCTGCGACTCTTATTGTCATCGTTTTCGATTCACCCTCGCGCGGAAAATATTCTAGCTACAAGAGAAGCAAGCGACACGCAATGAATTACTTTCAGTATAGGACAAACCTTTAAATTGGTTCGCCCGCGGGGGGTGTTACAGCCAAGTCTGCAGCATAATCCGATTGGACGCAAATGGGTGCCACTTCAAAATTCATTCATCACTTTTTTTTAACGGCGCTCTTGAGTCGGTGCCGGTGAGGTGATTTTTATGACATCATCATCATCGCCTTTTTTTTCGCGGGCACAAAACGCTTGAGCTTAAGAAGTTTCACTTTGCTGCCAGAATTGCGGGTTTCTTTTTCGATGTTTTAGTCTCTAGAGTTATTTACCGAAAGCCAATGAGCCAAATAGCTGGGAGGCACTCGAGACGGAACTTTGGGGGTAAAGAATTGAATCATCGGTGAAATGGAAATCAAGTTTGCTATTATTAGGAGAGGTGTACCCGTGTTGTGTAGGTACGTGCATATCGACCGATATTGGTCCCGAAAATATATTCACACTGTTCGAAAATAGTGTTGGCCGCCTCTTCACGGCTTTGTGGCGATAAAATTGAAATTATCCTACCGATATAGCGTATACGCGGCGTTGTCAAGAGCGCAAGAAAGTTATATGTTTGCACACAAATTGAGAATTGATTGATGCTAATGGATTTTAAGAGAGGTGACATTTCAGCGAGGCTTCGGTAACTAGAGCAGCGAAAGTTGGACAATTTCATGCTTGTCAAATTGAACTGTTTAAAAATGTTGAATATTTTATCGAAATATGAAATAAACTGCAAAACTCACTGTCTAACAAAGAATATTTGATGATTTCTTGGTCAATCATAGTTTTCCCCCCCTCTGTCTCATAATAACTCATCAGACAATTCTTTATGCCTTTGTCTGATCCCCTTTCCGCACAAATTGCACAGTTGTTCATGTAATTAGTCTTGTTGTGCAATGTAGTTTGTTAGTTGGCTGAAAGTTAGTCTAGACTCTAGTTATACTTTGCATCGTAAAAATCGATTGTCGCGAGAATTTCAACATCTGGTTTTCATGATTTTATATCTTTGGTTTTGAGTACCTATTTGAAAGTTTTTCTTCCAAAAGTAAATTCCTACGCTTTTTTCAGTTATAGGCTCCGACGCCCTGTTGGCAACCAAATAGGCCTTCGTAGGGTTCTCCCAAGTCTAATTTTAACCCCTTAATTTTCCGTAAATTTCCACCGCCCAGTTCTACACCCCACCAAACTACAAAAAAAAAAAAAAAACAGAGGGGGTGGCAAAACTCGGAAGTAGCTTTAGGTAGAGCTCTCGCAGCGTGTTAATGGTTTGTTTTGGGTTAAGAAAAGGAGAGAAAGAAATGAGTTTCCAGCTTGTTCGCATAATTTATGCACCGGCGCCATCACTCCGTGGGTGGTGCTGCTGCTGCTGCTGATTAGTATAGTGTTACTTTATAGTACACTGCTGCTGCACCTCTATTGTGCAACTAAAAGCATCCAATACCCTAGTTACCAGTCCATTACTACCTTGGTTAAACAAGGGATTACGAGTGTTAATAAAAAAAACGAAACACACCAGCAACATCATCAACGGCAGCAGACATCACGAAACGAGCGATTATCTAATGCTGGTGAACATAATTCACCAAAGGCTCTTTCTTTCTTTCTTTCGCGGCAGTGTTGGCTGTGTCTGTTGTCGTCGCTGCCTTCAAGGCCTCAGTAGTTGCAGTTGCACTCTTTTTCTCTATCTCCTACTACCACGGTCGCCAACGCCGTTCTATGGATCCTCTATAGAGCAGTTCTCTAGGATTTCGGTCATTCGATTTTTTTTGTATTTTTTAATCCGACTGAAACTTTTTTGGTGCCTTCGGTATGCCCAAAGAAGCCATTTTGCATCATTAGTTTGTCCATATAATTTTCCATACAAATTCGGCAGCTGTCCATACAAAAATGATGTATGAAAATTCAAAAATCAGTATCTTTTGAAGGAATTTTTTGATCGATTTGGTGTCTTCGGCAAAGTTGTAGGTATGGATATGGACTACACTGGAAAAAAATAATACACGGTAAAAAAAATTTGGTGATTTTTTTATTTAACTTTTCATCACTAAAACTTGATTTACAAAAAAAAAACACTATTTTTATTTTTTTTTACTTTTTGATATGTTTTAGAAGGCATAAAATGCCAACTTTTCAGAAATTTCCAGGTTGTGCAAAAAATCACTGACCGAGTTATGAATTTTTGAATCAATACTGTTTTTTTCAAAAAATCGAAATTTTGGTCGTAAAAATTTTTCAACTTCATTTTTCGATGTAAAATCAAATTTGCAATCAAAAAGTACTTTACTGAAATTTTGATAAAGTGCACCGTTTTCAAGTTATAGCCATATTTAAGTGACTTTTTGAAAATAGTCGCAGTTTTCATTTTTAAATTAGTGCACATGTTTGCCCAGTTTTGAAAAAATATTTTTGAAAAGCTGAGAAAATTCTCTATATTTTGCTTATTTGGACTTTGTTGATACGACCTTTAGTTGCTGAGATATTGCAATGCAAAGGTTTAAAAACAGGAAAATTGATGTTTTCTAAGTTTCACCCAAACAACCCACCATTTTCTATCGTCAATATCTCAGCAACTAATGGTCCGATTTTCAATGTTAATATATGAAACATTTGTGAAATTTTCCGATCTCTTCGAAAAAATATTTTGGAATTTTCAAATCAAGACTAACATTTCACAAAGGCCAAACATTCAATATTACGCCCTTTTAAAATGTTTGTCTTGATTTGAAAATTCCAAAAATATTTTTTTCGAAAAGATCGGAAAATTTCACAATTGTTTCATATATTAACATTGAAAATCGGACCATTAGTTGCTGAGATATTTACGATAGAAAATGGTGGGTTGTTTGGGTGAAACTTAGAAAACATCAATTTTCCTGTTTTTAAACCTTTGCATTGCAATATCTCAGCAACTAAAGGTCGTATCAACATAGTCCGAATAAGCAAAATATAGAGAATTTTCTCAGCTTTTCAAAATATTTTTTCAAAACTGGGCAAACATGTGCACTAATTTAAAAATGAAAACTGCGACTATTTTCAAAAAGTCACTTAAATATGGCTATAACTTGAAAACGGTGCACTTTATCAAAATTTTAGTAAAGTACTTTTGATTGCAAATTTGATTTTACATCGAAAAATGAAGTTGAAAATTTTACGACCAAAATTTCGATTTTTGAAAAATCAGTATTGATTAAAAATTCATAACTCGGTCAGTGATTTTTGCACAACCTGGAAATTTCTGAAAAGTTGGCATTTTATGTCTTCTAAAACATATCAAAAATAAAAAATTAAAAATAGTGTTTTTTAAATCAAGTTTTAGTGATAAAAGTTAAATAAAAAATCACCAAATTTTTTTACCGTGTATTATTTTTTCCAGTGTAGTCCGTATCCATACCTACAACTTTGCCGAAGACACCAAATCGATCAAAAATTCCTTCAAAAGATACAGATTTTTGAATTTTCATACATCATTTTTGTATGGACAGCTGCCGAATTTGTATGGAAAATTATATGGACAAACTAATGATGCAAAATGGCTTCTTTGGGCATACCGAAGGCACCAAAAAAGTTTCAGCCGGATTAAAAAATACAAAAATTAAAATTGAAGAAAAAAGACCGATTTCGTAGAGAATTGCTCTATAGGTACACAAAGCCAAGTCCGTACCGTAAACTGGGGCGGTTCGGGACTACCGCATGCGTAGAGATTGTGGTTTGCAAGGCATTGACAGCAATAAATATGTAATCTATTTGTAACAACAGCTGTCCTAATTCATCTTTTTGTTCCAGATTTGTTCCAGTTGACGGTACTCGCATATTAGTAACCAGTGTATGTTATAGATAGTGAAGCAAAAATGCATTTCTCTTTCGTTGTTACGCACAGCCGTTCGTTGAACCGTCGATTAGTGTTAGTTTAAAATGTCTTAAACTAATTTATATAAAACAAATCTACATCAAGCCTTGTATGTGTTACAATATAACTTTAATACTTATAACATAGCTTGTCAGGTTAATCAGAAAGATCATTCGATTACCCATCCAAGATAGAGAGCCTATATGTAGAACCCTAATCCAAGATGGTTCAAATGATAGTTCCAGACATATATTTCTTCAACATATAGTATGGACTCTATTATCTTAAGCCTGGATTACCCGTAGTTAACAAAAAAACAATACAATAAACGTGAGTTCATTGGCCCCAAATTAGTCCAAGTTGAGTTGTGTATTGCTTGGTACCCATCTGGAATCCAAGATTTCCAGAATCGAGTCTGAGGTGTATCTGAGGTTCAAAAAAGTTAATAAATATCACTTGAATGCTCATAACTTTAGCTAGGATTGTCAGATCCTCAAAAACAATGAATTATCGGAAAGGGCTTCTGATTAGCCATCAAACGATTGGTCTAGAACATTTTTAGCACTTAAAATATTTGAGATCCAGATTAGAAAATGTGTATAGAGCAGTTCTCTAGGATTTCGGTCATTCGTTTTTTTTTGTATTTTTTAATCCGGCTGAAACTTTTTTGATGCCTTCGGTATGCCCAAAGAAGCCATTTTGCATCATTAGTTTGTCCATATAATTTTCCATACAAATTTGGCAGCTGTCCATACAAAAATGATGTATGAAAATTCAAAAATCTGTATCTTTTGAAGGAATTTTTTGATCGATTTGGTGTCTTCGGCAAAGTTGTAGTACACTGGAAAAAAATATACACGGTAAAAAAAATTGGTGATTTTTCTATTTAACTTTTTATCACTAAAACTTGATTTGCAAAAAAACACTATTTTTAATTTTTTTTTTTTTTTTTTATATGTTTTAGAGGACATAAAATGCCAACTTTTCAGAAATTTCCAGGTTGTGCAAAAAATCATTGAGCGAGTTATGAATTTTTGAATCAATACTGTTTTTTTCAAAAAATCGAAATATTGGTCGCAAAAATTTTTCAACTTCATTTTTCGATGTAAAATCAAATTTGCAATCAAAGAGTACTTTAGTGAAATTTTGATAAAGTGCAGTTTTTCAGGTTAAATCCATATTTAGGTAACTTTTTTGAAAATAGTCGCAGTTTTTCATTTTTTTAAATTAGTGCACATGTTTGCCCACTTTTGAAAACAATATTTTTGAAAAGCTGAGAAACTTAATTAAGTGCTCATAATTGTTAACTTTTAAAAGAATTGTCATAATTTCTATATCTTTGGATTATAGGAAAGGTATTGCAATAACTCTCTAAAATATATAACCTTTTTACAAGTTTCCGGACTTCAAAATCTTATTTTTAGACTAACGGGACATCCATAAACCACGTGGACACTTTTAAAAAAATTACCCCCAAAATATTAAAATTCATTGTTAGATGGAATATATATGTTTTGCAATTTAAAAATATTTCATGACGGAAAATAGGGACCATCCATAAACCACGTGGACACTTAGAGGGGGTATGGCGATTGTCCACGATCCATACAAAAAGATTTTTTTGTATGGACAATTGTCCACGAAGGGGGTAAAAGATTCCCAAAAAAGTGTCCACGTGGTTTATGGATGGTCCCATAAGTTTTTTAGTCCTTTGAAGTGTTTGACTTTAATTCGAAACAATGTTATTTAAAAGAACAGCCAATATGACGTAAGTTTTTTACACGAAAATCAAACTGAAATTTTTCGAGATACTGTCTGCTTTAAATATAGAGCTTATAAGATTTTACTGAGAATTGTGGTACGACCATATTTTTCATTTTTCTAAAAATCCTCATTTTCGACAAAAATGGGCTCTGCCCCAGAACTCTGGGGCAAAAAAGCATTTATAAGTCCTCTAAAAAATTTAAAAATATCTGAATTAAAAAAAAATGGGAATTCAACCTTTTTTCCCACAGTCCTAGTCATTACCTACAACATTGCCAATGTCACTAACTCGATCAGAAAATTTCCTCTCGAGATGCAGACTTATACAGCAATTCCCCACGAAAACAGCATGATTCGAAAAAAAAGTTCTCCGATCGGGCTCACAATTTTTTCTGGGGGTTCCTTGGCCGAAATAATTAGACCCGTATTTTTTTGGTTGGCCATTAGGGTGACCTCTGCCGTGTTAGAGTGGTCCGAAAAATCGCAATTTTCGTCATTTTTTGCAAAAGGTTAACTTTTACTACAAAACAGCAGATTTTTACTGAAACATCTTCCGATGAATTTATCATCAAGGCCAGTGGTGGTGGTAGTTTAATTTAACGGAACTTTTAAATTATTATTTTGAAATATTTTTTTTCGCATAGTGAAATTCCACTTCAGTTATAAAAAAATGCTAGAATACTGATTTGCATCCAAATTGGACCACCCTCTCAATTTTGGCACCACCTTAAAGTTTCATATCTTTTGCGAATTATGCAAAAAAAAAAAACTAAATATTTAAACTGCGATATCTTGCGAATCACCAATTCTAGAGTTTTTTTTTCGAAAAGGTCCTATAAGCTATTGTGTTTCATATGTTTATAGGACTTATTAAAAAAAATCTAGAATTTTGAAAGTTCGATCCCATATTTATGAAAATGATTCAGTTAAAATTGACGTTTTAGACGGGCTTCGATCTTGAAATTGAGCAAAAATCAATTGTAGAACCGTCATCAGGGGTGACATTAGATCTGAGGGGTGAGATTGGGTCCCCCCCGTAGACCCAGTGTCACCCTGATGACGGAACTCTTTAAAGTTTTGAAAATGTATGCTTTAATAAACGAACGAAACTTTACAATCATCAAGCCGGATCAAATTTCCACCCGCCGACGGTACGCTGTGTAAAGCCTATTTTTCACGGCATTTTGTGACGGATAGACACCGGTCGCTTGCGCTAAAGCTTTTCAGCACCATCCGTTTCAAAACGGTGTAACTGGAGTATTTTTTAAACGCACCTCTGCTGTAATAGCTTACAGACATTGTTGAACAACATAATTGTCCAAGGTGCATTGGCTGTACACGGAAAAAATCAATTTTGGAAATCGTCAACATTTGTTCATAAATTTGAAAACGGCGTGGAATAAATTAAAGTTTTTGTTGAATAAATTCCTTCGAGGTCCCCAATTTATGATCAACAATTCACGATTCCAGGAATTTTTTTTTTATTCATCTGTGCATGGAACGGTTGGACTCTGGATCGCCAAGCAGAAAGAGTTTGAAGAAGCAATAGCGATTACGAAACAGGTGCTTCTAACGGGCGCTCGCCACCCCAATCTGATTGCGATTTCTATCAATCGTTTCGGTATCCAAAAAATGCACCGCCGCCGGCGAGAGGTCGTTTGCATTGGTGGTTGTTGTTTCGCGTCTTTTTTGGGCCTGGTCAAGGTGATCTGCCTTACACGTTACCACTTGATATGCATACGGAACGGCCCACATGATGGTGACTGTTAAATGTCCGTGAAAATGATCCGTTTGGTGATTTGTTGGACCAACTCAAATTATCCTATTTCCCGTTCATTCAAAATGCTTATTTTTATTTTGTTTTAATCTTGGTTACAGGTGCCCCGATGAATCCTCCACTGGTGGACAACGGCGAGGATCCACATCCCAGCCTGTCCGACTGGCACGACTATGAGCCGAACCTGGAATTTGACGACACCGAACTGTCCCAGACGGCGCCCGAACCCGGAGGCACGGTCATTTTTGACGAGGACAATTTTTCCGGTGAGTTTATTGCTTAATCACTGTATTCTCTCTTTACTATCATTTCGACTGCGTGAGTTTATTGATAATTTAATATGTAAGTGCTTCCAAAATAAATAAAACTGTGGGGTAAACTTTACGAGAATCAATGGAACGTGCCGGCCCCTCTCTGGGTAATTGCTCCGCACATGCTTCACGATTTATATCTCTCTTTTGCAAATTTCAAATCAGTGAGAGGTTCTGACAGTTCGAAAAAAAACTACAAGGGAAATCATTTCGGCTGATGTACGTGGTGCAGTGTGGAAAGAGGGTTGAACCGAGTGCCAAATGAATTATTGGCAATTTTTATTCACTTGAAGTCGATTTTTCTACACAGCAAAAAATCGGATGGTAAAATCGCATGCAAAAGCATGCACATCACCTTCGTCAAAATAAACACTTAATATTACACACTGCATGTACAATTTTTGTAAACACAAAAAAAAGTTGCAACCGACGGGATTCAAACCCAGCACCAACAGTACGGACTGGCGCCTTAGCCCGCTCGGCCATCAGACCGATGAAGAACGGAAAGGATAAACGCATATATGAGCTTGACATTTCGGTCAAGTAGGTTTCCCATACTGATAGGCTACATATTTCAGGGTGTAAAATCACATAAAACTGCATAAAATAATGCAATATTTATTTTACACCCAGGCCTTTCACACGCAGCTAGATTACTATTTTTTTAGCTGTGATACTTGTTGAGTGCACTGAAGCGCGATATATTGGTATAATGCGACACAAGGAAAGAACAATTTCATGTAATGATTTTGCGACGATTTTTTTCAGTTTGGGAATAACAAAAATAAGAAGAATATCTACAAATTGCAACAACTACCGTCGTCGGTGGTGACATTTAGTCCGGAGGTGATATTGAGTCATACAAATTTCTGCAAATTTGAATAACACAATCTCACCCCCTGACTAATGGTCACCCCTGGGCGAACTTTTATTTTCAAATCACCAATTCATGGCACCCCCAAAAAATGTTTCTCACTGTCTCAGCACCACATCCGAGTTCTCGCCGATCCATTCCAGGTAGTGAGTAACGCGTACAAAGCCAGACGGCATACCGGAGGCACATCCGGTGCCGTGGACAAACGATGCAATGCCAACCTGCAGGCTGCGTCCATTTTCCGTTATTGCAAGAGGACCGCCCGAGTCACCGTTGCATCCGGAACGTCCACCGGCACCGGACAGACAGATGTTTTGCGCCTGAACCAGAATTGAATTCCAAGCTGCCTGACAGTCGGCGTTCGTCAGAATCGGATTGCTCGCGTACATGACCACATCGGATGCCGGAGAACCGTCCTCATCGGACGTACGTCCAAATCCCGATATGGTACCCTGAAGACCGGCAAAGGTTCGACTGTCGGACAGGGCTGGCAAATCGATCGGCTGCACAAACTCGCTGAAGACCGCAGGATTGGCCAGTCGAATCGTGGCAATATCATTCCTCAGCAAGGTCGCAATGTAGCTGGGGTGAATGTGAACCGAAGCAAACTCGATTCGCTGCTGGTGTGGTTCTTCCTGCTGACGGTTGTGCGCCCCAAGAATCGCCATGCCGTGTGTAGCCACAGTTCCAATTTGGACACAATGGGCGGCCGTTAGGACAAAGTTTTGCGTCAACACCGTTCCACCGCACAATCCAGAGTTGTCTCCCTCGAAGAAGCTAAGCACCAGCGCCTGGTACGGGAACTGACCCGGACGAGCCTCGGCGCCGTTCACAACTCTTATCTCCGGGCTGATGGACAGTCGTCGCAGCATCTGCAGCTGTGGATCCAACTGAGCCCAGAAGACATCCAACTCTTCGATGCGTTTCACGGTGGACAGGTCACCGGAGGCACTGGTCAAAGCCAGGCAACAAGCGAGTAGAAACAAAATTTTCATTTCAAAGCCGTTGTTACTGAAATGGTATCGTAAACTGACCTCAACGAATTTCAAGTCGGTTTATTTATACTGATTGGATGAATGACTTTTTTTTGGGAAAACTCTCTGGAAAACCAAATCCTCTGCCGCTCTGCGTGATATTGATAAGGTGTCACATTGCATCAGCATGTTCGATAACGCTCCTACACCACGCACGGAAGTCAAATCATTGGTGGGAAGTTTCAGTTCAATGCTGGCTGAGATTGGTGTTGTAGTTTTTTTGTTTGGATGAATGCATTCTGAAAATTTAAAATTACTCTATATTTTTTTATAAGGTGCATCGTTTCCTCCTTTTATGCATTTTCAGGTTAAAATGTTTGAGCAATCTTTTTTTTCGCAATTTTAAAATATAAGTACAAGTCTTGCAACCGTTGGTCACAGTTCTTGAACGAACCTTACACCGTGTAACTTACACGACACAAGCAGTGAAAGGTTATCCGTACCGCTGCAAACACGCAGATCCTGACAGCGCTAGGTCAGGACTGCACGAAAAGTGGGAGGAAAAAAGGGGCCAAAATGATCAAAATAACCAGAATGACCAAAATGACAAAAACGTCAAAAATGATCAAAATTACCAGAATGACCAAACGACCAGAATGACCAAACGACCAAAATGATCAAATAGACCAAAATGTCAAAAACGACAAAAATGACAAAAATGACAAATTCGACCAAAATGATCAAATTTACCAGAATGACCAAAACGACAAAAATTATCAAAATGATCAAAATTACCAGAATGACCAAACGACCAAAATGACCCAAATGACAAAAACGATCAAAAAGACCAAAATGTCAAATACGCCTAAAACGACAAAAACGATCAAATTGTCAAAAACGACAAAAATTATCAAAATTACCAGAATGCCCAAAATTACAAAAACGACAAAAATGATCAAAATTACCAGAATAACCAAATGACCAAAATGATCAAATATAACAAAATGTCAAAAACGCCAAAAATGACAAAAACGACCAAATTGTCAAAAACGACAAAAATGACAAAAACGATCAAAATTATCAAAAAGACCAAAATGTCAAAAACGTCTAAAACGACCAAATTGTCAAAAACGACAAAAACGACCAAAATGATCAAAATTACCAGAATGACCAAACAACCAATGTTCGCCCCGATCAGCTAGCTCCCTACGTTGTGTCTCTCTGGCCGGCTGGTAAAGCACACAAGTTGCCTCAGCAACTACGAAGAACAGCGAAGACGACGACGAAACACCATTCGGAGGACGATACAATAAATCAAACACACGGCGATTTCTTCTGCCGAGGAGACATCCAATCTCCACGGCGGTCAAAACACAAGAGAACGTTTATTCACAATATTACAATACAAGTAGTCAAAACAATAACAATAACAAACAAATGTCACTCTGACACTAGACTTCGTGTTCACCCCCCCGTACGACGGGGGGTGACTAAAAATACCTAATTATAGGGTCCGCGACCCAACAACCAACATGATCAAATAGACCAAAATGTCAAAAACGCCAAAAATTACAAAAACGACAAAAACGATCAAAATGATCAAAATTACTAGAATGACCAAAATGGCAAAAATGATCAAAATTACCAGAATGACCAAACGACCCAAAATGACAAAAACGATCAAAATTATCAAAAAGACCAAAATGTCAAAAACGCCAAAAATGACAAAAACGACAAAAACGATCAAAATGATCAAAATTACTAGAATGACCAAAATGACAACAACGACAAAAATGATCAAAATTACCAGAATGACCAAACGACCCAAATGACAAAAACGATCAAAATTATCAAAAATGTCAAAAACGACAAAAACGACCAAATTGCCAAAAACGACAAAAACGACCAAAATGATCAAAATTACCAGAATGCCCAAAATTACAAAAATGATCAAATAGACCAAAATGTCAAAACGCCAAAAATGACAAAAACGACCAAATTGTCAAAAACGACAAAAATGACAAAAACGATCAAAATTACCAGATTGAGCAAAATTACAAAAATCGACCAAAATTACAAAAATGATCAAAATGATCAAATAGGCCAAAATGTCAAAAACGACAAAAGTTACAAAAACAACCAAAAGGACAATAATTACCAAAATGACAAAAACGATCAAAATTATCAAAAATGTCAAAAACGACAAAAACGACCAAATTGCCAAAAACGACAAAAACGACAAAAACGACCAAAATGATCAAAATTACCAAAATGCCCAAAATTACAAAAACGATCAAATAGACCAAAATGTCAAAACGCCAAAAATGACAAAAACCACCAAATTGTCAAAAACGACAAAAATGACAAAAACGATCAAAATTACCAGAATGAGCAAAATTACAAAAATCGACCAAAATTACAAAAACGATCAAAATGATCAAATAGGCCAAAATGTCAAAAACGACAAAAGTTACAAAAACAACCAAAAGAACAATAATTACCAAAATGACAAAAACGATCAAAATGACAATAATGAATATGTGTTCGACAAGGCTTGTCTGTCATTTGTTGATATATCAGTACCTTTTTGTTTGTATAAGTAGTAAATACACTGCCCAGAAAAAAGCTCAAGTTACCGTACAACATCATACGATATACCTCAACAGTGTTATCGCTCGGTAACTCAGTACCAACCAGTTGTAACCCTTTTTTTCTCATTCTTCCATCGACAGGCGAGTTCGACGTGGTGTCCGAGGACGAAATCATCAAAACCACCCTCGATCCGGACAATTACGAAGAGCAGCTGAAAATGGTGGAGGTAAGTTCTGGTCAGACCAATGTCAACCAAGTGTGTCGTTCTAACCACAATCTCTCCACTCTTTTCGCTCGCCACTTGTAGCCCGACGAGAACGCCATCCGGAAAGAGTTCAAACGGCGAAAATTCATCGAGTTTATCGGCACAGACAAGCACGGCCAGCCCATAATTGCCATCTACGCGTGCAGTTTGCCGGAACGGAAAGATCTCAACACGAACATCTTTATCGAGTGAGTCACCGCCAACCATTAACCAAGCGATGCGTCTTTTTTTTTTTTTTGCTTAGTGTGTTGTTGTTTTCTGTTATCATCGTCACTTACACACTACCTACATATACCCACAATTCTGTGAGAGTTCATTAGTGGTGGACTGAGTGTGTGATTTGCTGCGTTGTTGCTTTTTTGTTGACACTCAAATCTTGGACCAAACCCAAGTCAGATGTTTGCGCTAATAACTGTGCAAATAACAGGAATCTTTTTTCCCTTTTAATCAACCGTTTTGGCTTCACTCAAGTTATATTTATTTGAAGTCATTATATCATTCCTCGACACATTATACCTCTATGGTGATGAACTGTTCTGTGCGATCAGTAACTATTAATCCGTTTAGTTACTTTCTTCGAATCTGTACTACGCATTAATCGCAACAGCTGGAAGTAAAAAACAAGTATCATAAATCCTTCGTTCATATATCGCTCGCCGGCGGC
Organism: Culex quinquefasciatus; assembly: GCF_015732765.1. Lineage (NCBI taxonomy): Eukaryota > Metazoa > Arthropoda > Insecta > Diptera > Culicidae > Culex > Culex quinquefasciatus. Next base: position 200,777,813 of record NC_051863.1, read on the forward strand.
GTTGATTCCCGCGCAAACAGAAACACGATCCGGGGAATATCCCGCGCTCGTAATCCCAAATTCGCAGTAACGTTCGGCACACGCCAGATGTCCCTTCCCGTTAGTCTTGACCCCGTTTCCCTCTAACCAAACGCGATTGCGTCAGAACCTATACTGTCAGTCAGTCAGTCAGTCAGCCGCTTGTCCCTTGGCGTTGAATCTGCCTCAATTCTGCGAAGCACGGTTGGCCTGCGAATTTCCAGAGTAAAACAGAACCAACTCATTGCGTTGTATGTCCTGTGTTGACCGCCGCCGCCGACAGTTTCGTGGGAAATTGTTCGACTTCCTCGGAAAAAAGGTAAACAAACGGCCACTCGGTCAAGTCCGCCCGGTTGGGTGCGTTAGTCGCACCTTTTTTTCTTGGCCTCCTTCCCTACTACCGATGGATCTATCCCTCTTGAGTGGTTTAAAAGAGCGAACTTTCGTCACTTGCGCAATCAGATTAAAATAAACGCATCTAGCGAGAGTGTACCGCGGTGGGGTTAAAGTGTTCTTCATTTACATTATTTCGAAAATTGGATTTCTTCTATACAAGTTCTTACAAAAAATGCTCCAAGATGTGTTTCGCCTGTAAATATCTAATCAAACATTGATGCAGCTAGTTCAGGGAAAGCCCCCTGGAAGAACGCCCCATGCTCGTTCTTGTAATATAACTTGCAGAGATTCTTCGAACGAAACACATTTCACAGAATCTACTGGGGAGGAAGGATGCGTGGACATACCGTACCAAAAGTTTTCATTGATGGAGTGTAGTGTGTAGAGGGAAGTTTAGGGTAAAGAGCAAAAGTCCATCCATAAACCACGTGGACACTTTTTTGGGAATCTCTTAGACCCCCCCCCCCTCCCCTCGTGGACAATTGTTCATACATAAAAATGTTTTGTATGGATCGTGAACAATCGTTATAACTTAAACGAGCCCAAACATTCTAAATATAATTATAACCGCAGAAAAAATCATTTCAAATTAGTATCAGTTGATGCATTTTTTTGTTTAAATTATATTTTATGATAAAAATAGCAATATTGAAGCGTTATAATGAGACTTAAAAGTTGTTTTTATTTGTTAAAATATAGTCTAGACTTGATTACACAAAGGCTTTGGAAAAGTTCCACTTCGGATAATAGAATCACGAAAAAACTTTTTTTTTAATTATCTTTTTTTATTACTGAGTTTCAATACGACTGCTAAACTACACTGAAGTGATTCAGAATTAATTTTGGCTAAAATGGGGTCACAGAACTCGAATTTATTATAATTAATACAGAAATTTTACTTTTGTTCATGCTTTCATTATCCAAAGTCCCATACAAACCTCCGGATTATCGATAATTGAGGCTTCGGATTAGAGGGTGACGAGCGGGACCTCTCGATTCCCGGGAAATTCGGTCGAGGCTTCCGGGAAATTTTTAACATATAAACATCCAAGTAAAATTTTATAAACATATAATCAGAAAAACATTAAAAAAAAATCAAAATTATTTAGAACATTGAATGTTCAATGTTCGATGTTCGAGTTCGTATAAACCAATGCTTCTCTCATATTCTTAATCAGAAAGTGTAAATTTTAACTTGTAAAAAATTCCAATAACTATTATTGAGAGAAGCCAAAAAAAAATGTTTACCCCAAAAATTACCTTTAAAATTTTAAGCAGTTACACCTAGAAATGATATCAAATGTTCAAATATGTAATTATTTCTAAGAGGAAATAGCTTTTTCAAGTTAAGTTCGATTTCCATATCATCTCTCGAGCATATCAATCTTCATAATCTAATTTTTTGGGATTATTTGGGTTTTCCTGATAACCGAAATATTTCTTCAATGAATATTTACAGCTAACCTGAAAAATTACATTAAAAAACAGTTTAAATTTGTTAATTTGAGTCGTTGTTTATCATATTGCCGAATTCCCGATACTGGAAAATATTATATAAGCTGTAGAAGCTGTATAAGTTATTTTTTTTTTACAAATATCTAATAACAAGTTTGTGCAAATTTTGAAAAATCACTAAGTGCGAAGTAAGATTCGTGAATATTTTAAACTACAATTTCGAGCCTTAAAATGCTCAAGAAACGATTTTTTATTTGCAGATTAAGAAAAAAACAAAAGGTTTTTGAGTTTTCAAAAAGCCGTAAGAGCCACCGTGACCTCCGACACTAAAATTCGTTTTTCTCCAAATTGTATCAAAATTTCATTCATTTTTAGTTTGGGGCACTTGAAAGACGTGTAGATGAACAATCTAAAGCATTTTTGAAATTGTTTTTTTTTGTGTAAATATGTCGAATACCGATGCAAAGATGGCTCTTACTTCTTTTTGGAAACTAAGCCGAGTTATTTAGTTCCTCAAAATAATTATGCTACTGAAATTAACGTTTCATAGAATTAGTATGAATTAATTCTAAAATTCTGTTGGTAAATCCGATTAATGCAATGTTTTGACGAAGCTCAGCGTGGTCTGAACAAGATATTCGCATTCGCATGGAAATGGTGATCTTAGCGGGTTGCAGACTGGATTTCGTCATGTATATGTGATGATTGTCCAGCCCAAGTTGCTTAGAAATTGATTAGAGGGAATTAAAACCAATTCTACCAGAACAGGACAGGCAGCACCATAAAAGCCATCCATTGCCGGCCGCTCCCATCTCCACCATTCACCGGGAGAGGAATAAGGATTAGGAGCACGGAAAGTATTGATGCTGAACTTACCTAGAAAAAGGTAGCGAAATCGCAGGCTCTTTTTCCCAACCTTATTGTGGAACTCGATCAAACTGACTGGAACTTTGATCAAATTTAATCGAATTTAAACAAGAAGGATGCGCAAGTGTCGCGTGATGTTGGTAGTTGTGAAAGGTTAAGGTCTGGGAGTCGCCCTAAGCAAGCGATACGACCATGGTCTGAACATGCTATTTTAGATAAAATTAGGAATGAAAAATTACCAATCGGCTTTTAACTTTTCTAGGGTTGTTTTTCCACACAGTAAATTTATCAAATAGCTGTAATTTAGAACGGATATATCGGGCTCGAAAATTACAACTATTTGATAGAGTTGGTAAATTTTTAACTGTCCATTTGGGGCCCCAAAACTATGAAAAACCTTTTTTTTGCTAAATCAAGAAACGAAAAATCAGTCCTCAGAATGTGGGTGTTTAAGATAGACCAGTTCTGTCATTTTCTTTCCATAAAACGTCAAAAAGTCAATACTTGACATGTGAAAAAAAAAATTAGCGCGCACAATTGACGTCTCAGACACGTGCCGTTGTGGCCCTTCATACTGAGGCACCTAATTAACGTTCTTGCTATAAACAATGGGATGACCAAAATTTATCAGAAAATGCAAGTTTATCTTTAAAATTTCGCAAAATCCCATCAACACAAAACGATACATAATACTGCAATCGTTAAAAATGTTTGGATGGCAAAGTTTTATTTTCCAGCTAAATTTCCAAACATCCCCACCGCGTGTTCAAAAGATGCGCCAAAAGCAACAGCCAGCCGCGCCAGCATCTCTCGTGAAAAAGGTACACCTTCCGTCTGGCTCAACCACAGACACGGCATGGGGTCGGGTCAGGTTTTCCCCGTTTTTCACGAGAGTTTCGTGCTTGTGTGTGGTGTGTTCTTTCCTCTCCCATTTGCCACCTTCGCCTTCTTCTTGAGCGCTCTGAACTGGTTCGTGATTTTCTCTCCCACCGAGATCTCAAATCTCGGCAGAATGGTTTTTGAAGTCGTGCCGCGAGGATCGCGCGAGGAAAATTAAGCGCCGTGATAGGTCGTGTGTGATGTACTTACGCAAAAGTTGATTAACAGTTCATATTATGCCAAATATAAGAGTGGTGATTCAGAGTACCTGACTTTTTTTTTGGAGGATACATTTTGTGATGCTTAGTGTTTAAGTTAAAATTAAGGTGTGATTAAGTTTTTATTCAACATGGGTACAGGAGTAGTTTTACTGAAATGTGTGTTTTGTTTTCTTTTCTTCCAACAATAAATAGTTTTATCATCAAATCGATGGAAGAATTTGTCCAGAACGATTACATTATCGCGTACTTTCACCAAGGCATGAAGGATAACAACAAGCCGTCGTTGCAGTTTTTGTGGAACTCTTATAAGGAGCTGGATCGGAGTTTCAAAAAGAACCTGAAGAAGCTGTATGTGGTAAGTAAAGCAATACTGATTGTGAACGCGTTTGACAGCGCGTGAAACTTTTTCAAGATTTGAGATTGTGTTACTCTTTGTACCGAGATTGTTGTGTTTTAAATCAAACATATGAAATTATTTTAACTGCAAATTAGTTGACACACGTCACCACAAGTGAAAGTAATAAAAATACAATCTTTATTATGGATAAATGGTAAAATGAGTTCCTCAATATATGTAGCAGAATTAAATCATGTGTTTAAAAAAAATTAATTTGCTTTGTCAATGTTTTGAAAAATTTCATTTTTTGTTCGTTAGCAAAAGTTGAAAATTACACAAATTTACATCATTAGATTTTCATAGAATGTTACATACAATTTTGCGGAATGATCATACTTAATGAGGGTTGTTAATATTCGAAAATCTGTATTTTGAGAGGGGAATTTCTGATAGATATAGCGTTTTCGGAAAGGTTGTAGTATTATTAGAACTTTTGCAGAAACAATTGCTGCATACTTATTTTTACATAAAATATAGAAAATGTTTGAAAAAACACAGCCAAAACTTACCCCAGGATACAAATATTTCCAGTGTTTTTAATGGTCTAAAATTGGCTGAAAATTTTATTTTTGACGAATTTTTAGATCGAAACCCATCTAGAGGGCTAAATAGAAACTGTACCTTAGAAAAAAAAATAAAATAGCAAGGTCACTTTCGATTGCAAATTTCATTTAGAATCTTAAACTAAACTTAAAAATTTACTGAACGTTCTTTGTTGTTGATTTTATTAGGGGAACTTCAACCCTATGGTTCATTCGCTCCCGTCGGTAAAAATTAAGTAAAGGACTTTGTTTATATTTTCCAAAGATGATCATTTTAAAAAAAAATCATAGATCAGGTCCTTTTCTCAAGCGCAAAAACTGCCTTTTTTGATTCACCATAATTAAAAAAAAATGCGATAGATAAAAAACAATTTTGGGAATATAAATTTAAGTGATAACAGGTGAAATAAAAAAATCGGAAAAAATCTTTTACTGGAAACAAATTTTCGAATATTCTCATACCCATTACGAAAAACTAGACAGCGAAATTTTATGAAGATTTTCATGGATAACAAAAGGGTTTAATCCTTTTCAAATTGGTATTGTTAACCTTTATATCACTAGTTGAATTCCCAACATCCGTATTTTTAGATTTTCGAAATATTTTGACATGTTTATGAGGACCAAAAAGAGCATCTTTTGAGCCAATGAGAAGTTGGGAAGAAATTATAACGCGGAATTATGACTTTAAAAAAAATCATAATTCAAAACAATAAATATTAACGAATTTTAATCAGCAACTTTATTTTTTTTTATGCAAAATCAATTAGGCAATGAAAAATTACTTCATTTGTTTTTCAATTTTTTTTTTGCAGAGATCAGAACGTGCCCTTAACCATTCTTTTGCACAAGGTTTCCTTTAAACACATACTGCATCAACAACTCACCCTTGCTCTGAGTCAGTAAGAGCAACACGCTGGAACACGCACTTCATGCTGTTTCTTGGGGAATCTCTGTTTAAAGCTGCAGTCGTAGCTAACTGGCTACGATGTTCGCTTTGTAAGATAATTGTCCTGAGTTTGATTCCCATATCTGCTCCCATCGATGCAATATTCTGGACTCAATGAATTCTGAGAAATGAATTGAAATTGATGAGCTCACAGTGGGTTTCGATCCCCTGTCTTAAAGATTGGTACGCAAAAACGCTTTCCACATGACCGGTTGACCGATTGAAGGTGTCAACTATTAACTACTTAAAAATAGGTATTTCGCAAAACAGGTATGAAAAAATGTAGAATTATTTTACGGGAAATAGTACTTTGTGGAAAATGATTTCATGGGAAATGCCGTGCAGTCATTTAGATGCATTTCTAAAAATATGATGTTCCTTCTGTTAACAAAACTTGAATTGAATTTTCATTTTGCGCGATTTGTTGAATGCAGTTGGCGTAAGGATTTTCATTATTTTAAAATTTCCCAGGTCCACCCAACCACATTCATCAAGATGGTGTGGTTCTTCTTCAAGCCGGTCATCAGCGAAAAGTTCAAAAGCAAGCTCATCTACACTTCCAGCCTGGACGAGCTGAAGCAGTCGTTGGGTTTAAACACGCTCAAGGTGCCGGACACTGTGCGAGAGTGAGTAGAGGAGGTACCAAACGTCTACGTGATTTATACTAATCGCTCGCTCGATTACAGATTCGACGAGAAGATCAACAACAGCTCGCGGTACACGCTGCGGGGCAGCAAGACTAGTCTGAAGGCGAGCCGCTCGTCGGAACACATCCCCCGGACGCATCAGTTTGGCGTGACGCTCCGGTTCATCATCGAGAACAGCGCCTGCCTCAACTGCATTCCACCGATCGTGCGCAAGTGCGTCGATCATCTGTCGCTGTCGGACGGTGAGGCGGTCATACCGGTTTAAGGGAGGGCTTTTTTTCTAATTGGGTTCATTTTTTTTTTTGCAGTAATCGACACCGAGGGTATCTTCCGGCGGTCGGGCAACTACAACCGGATAAAGGAGCTCCGCGAGAAGATCAACCAGGGCGACGGCGAGGTGAACCTGATGAATGAGGACACTCACGTGGTCGCCGCCCTGCTCAAGACGTTCCTGCGCGAGCTGGAGGAACCGCTGCTGACGTACGAGCTGTACGACGACATTGTCCAGTTTGCCGAGTGGACCACCGAGGAGCAGCGATCGCGGAACGTCAAGCAGATTCTGCGCGAAAAGCTGCCGGAGGAAAACTACGAACTGTTCAAGTACATCGTCGAGTTCCTCGGTAAGATTATGGAGCGAAAAGATTTCAACAAAATGACCTCGTCCAACCTGGCCATCGTGTTCGGCCCGAACCTGGTCTGGCCCAAACAGGCGCAGATGTCGCTGGACGAAATCGGTCCGATCAACGCGTTCATCGATTACGTGCTGCAGAACCAGGACGACATCTACTTTGTCGATATCAACAAAAAGGACGGCGCCTACGATTAACAGCGGCTGATCTAAGTTTAGTTGAGTTGCATTTCGTTTCGTTTCCCCCACGTCTCTTGAGAAGTGAGCACAAGTTGTTTTTAATTGTAGACTATTTTAGGGCAGCGATTGAAGCGCGCGCGCACCCCGGATAGGGACTATCATCTGTGTAAAGTAGGAGTAAAGTAAAAAACAAAACAAAAACATTCTTTCAACCGCTAGTGAGATAAGCAAACGTGAGGTTTAAGCCAGTTGGCGTCCGTGTAGATAAATGTGAGCGCGAGCAGCAGATTTTAATACCCCCTTCTTCAAAAGTACGATTGTTGAGTTGAGTGTGTGCGTGTGTGTAGAGATGTCATTTGAACCTACGATAATAGTCATTACTGCAGTAAATCATTGTTAATACTTTTTGAATAATTTATACGATTAAGACAAGAATAATGAATGTGGAATGTGCACAAATAAAATGAATAAAAGAGCGAGCGAAACCAAAGAGCGAGTGTGCGTAAGAAAATCTCAGGCATTTCCAGGAGGTTCTGGCGTGCCAAAAATGAGCATTTCACCCCTCCCAAATCAGAAGTCTGTGGAGCAAACCAATATCAAAACCCGTCTGCATGCTCTTGAGTCCGGTAAATAAATTAACAAACAAAAAAAAAGTCATGTTTTAACCTCTCACAGTCTACTACGATAACTAATCAACCAACCAGTTCTACTTGGAGCAAGTTTTAGCCACTAGACGACACTGAAAGGCAACCATATGGATGGATGGGTAGCAAAAGGTATTGTTCTGTACAGTGAACGAACGCTTGTTAGGATGAGTTGAAGTTTGGCACTCGTGTCGTTAGAGTTTACTGGAAGGATGATGTTTGATTTCCACGGTTCCGAAGGGCCATGTACAGAGAGATTAGTGCTAATATGGAAAATAAACGATAACGGGAAATTAGTGAATAATTAGGTCGATTCTATCATTTATGATGACCAACACAACTCGAAATTTTTGAAGTTGATGACGCTTCAGTTTTGTCAAGGTATGTTACATTTTGGTTTCCTGAACATGATCCAATCGACAGAACTGATATTTAGTAAATTTCTTGCCAGAGCAGGGTATTGAATCATCTAGGCACCCTTACACATCTCTGTAAAAAAATTGATTGTCTCAATTGGTTGAGTTATGGCCGAAATCCAGCGAGTTGAAGTAGTCTATAACTTATTCATTTTGCTTTCGCGCCTCAGGTGTTTCCGAAAACTCTAGTCGTTGTGTCAATAAGGCGCTGCCTTCCGTTTCAATTTTAAAAAAAAATATTTAAGAATTAAAAACTTTAATATATAAAAAACAAAAATTCATGAAAATCTATGAAAAAATCATGAATTTCAAAAATCAAAATCATCAGTTAAAATTTTTTAAGACTTCTGGAGTTTTTTTTAAAGGTCCAATAAACCAAATTTGCATTTTTTGCTTTTTGGGTGTTTTTTAATAACCCTGACTCAAGGCGGTTTCAAAAACACCCAAAAAGCAAAAATTGGAAATTTGGTTTATTGGACCTTAAAAAAAACTCCAGACTTGAAGTTTGAAAATTTAAGATTTTTTAAATTCTTAAATTGAATATATTCCGTTTTGTTATTCTCTATCGATTAATTTTATTATTGTTTTGAGTTTAGGAAACTTTTTTTTCAAATTCTCTTTTGCTGGTACAATTATTTTTAAAAGTTTTTGTAAAAGCTGCATTTATCATACACGGGAGCGAATGACCAACAACAGCATTTGGCATGCTATTGATTAGAGATGGGCAAAAACGGAGCGTGCCGCTCAAAGAGCCGGTTCTCTAAAAAGAGCGAACGAACCATGGCTCACAAAAAAGAACGGCGTTTTTTTTTAAACTCCGGTCTTTTGAAAGAACCGTTCCAAGATAGAATGATTTTTAAACTTGTGTCTATTTTCTAGTTTATAAATATAATAATTTGCTGAATTAAATAAAATTTTGTTTTAGAAAATTGAAATTTATCAATGTTTGTAAATTAATTGATCCAAAATTGTTCGACGGTGTACTTTTTCAAGTACTTTAGGGTAAACAATGACAGGATTAGAGGCGCTATTTCCAGACATGGTAAGAGCTGAATCGACATATTTCGTTGCTACTTTCTCATCAGTATATCTATGCCTCTGTGCTCTCTTATGCTAACAGGATAGGAATCTAAGCAAGCTCACTACAAGAGAGCACAGAGGCATCAATATATTGAAAGGCCCTAAATAGTATTCATGCCTACATTTGTGGTGTTAAATGTTTTCAAACCCATATCATCACGGTCCTAGTTTATCTTTGAAATTCCAAAATGAATGATTTTCTTATCAACATAAACAAATTTTTGATTGTGCAACTGATCGTAAGGCGTCATCCATAAAGTATGTCACGCTCTAGGGGGTCTGAGAAAGTGTGACATTGCGTGTTATAAGTATAGGGAAAGCATGACAAAGGGGGGGGGGTAAATTTTGGCTGATTTTAGCGTGACGAACTTTATGGATGAAGCCTAAAGATACATTAAAGTTTTACCCGAATACAAATTTCAGCATTTCAAATTGCCTAAATAATAAATTTTCACCAAAAAAAATCCATGAAAAAAATCAAATCCCCTTGCCCAATTTTACTTTACCATTTAGAAATTTTTTATTATATCAGAATCAGTATAAAAGAGTTCGCAGATTAAATATTTTCTTCAAATAATTTTAGCAAAAATAAACGCAGTTTCGTAAGATTAAAAGCAAATTTCCTTCAAAATCTTAGATTTCAAATTTGATCCCATCCAATTGTTCTAACGTGTAGGTTCGAGTAGAAATCTCGAAATAGAGACCGCCAAGACCTAAGGGTTTCTAGCGAATCTTCTCATTTTTAGTTTTGCTTCCAATAATTTATGTTATTCCAATCTGCAACACTGCTCATGTTCGCCAAAATGTCCCATATGCAAAAACAGCAATTAAATTAAACTTAGTTGAGAAAAACGCAATACAAGTTTTTCCCACACATAAGGCTACGAAAAAAGTGGATTTCCTCCTGATTTCCAGAACAAAGCACTGGATGTTTCAGACTTTTCTGAAAGAGCACACGATTTTGAACCAAACTGCATCAATAATTCAAAAGTGATGAAAATGCATATGGGACATTTATGCAATCAGGGGCAAAACAGACCCATGGTGTGTATGTATATTTTTAAAATGTTTGATGAACTTTCAAAGTGAAATTATGTTTTTATACCTAATTATTTCAAAGTTATCTGGAAGCCGAAAGCACTATTATCTAGTAGGCCTGCCAATTGAAATGAAGGATGTTGGGAGTTGTCTCCCAGAATTATCAAGGATTGCTGAGGCTTGATTAGATTCTAAATCTAGGGATTGGATAGATTGCACGACAAAATAGTGGGGAAAATTATTGAGGCGGCGGACAAGTTGATATTATCGTTCAATTTAAGTAATAAAACACTATTTTAGCTGTTTGAATGTGAATTTTTAATAAATTATAGATACATTGTTTTGTTTGCTGATATCAGAAGAAAAGAAAACTTTTTTTGATAGTGAACTTTATTCTTCCCGTCGTATCTAATGTGTCCTCCTGCAAACCTTTGTGAAAAATATGGTCTGTTTTTTTTTGTCTCTGTCCCGGCGGCACCGTCAACAATTGGGATGGTTGAGTTGCTTTCGTTTCGCGGCGATTAGGAATCTATTGTTTACCAGTTTGTATGTTTATGTGTGTGTGTGTGTCTATGTTCTGATGCTTAATGTATACATTTTTAATCAATCATTCATGCACACGCGAGTGAGTGAGTGAAGCTTATCCATTTGCAAGCTGATTTTTCCCTGATTTTTTTTTTCTTTCTGCAAGCGTGGCGACAACGCATCGATTAAACAATATGATAAAACACATAAAGAATAAAACGGAAATGTTAACATTCGCTTCGTTCCATGCAGTCCCGAACGTGTAACATAACAGAAACAAAGTATTGTTGTAACGTGTGTGGGTTTGGGTTTCGGTTTTTTTTCCACGATGAAATAACTTTCTGTTCCGCTTTCCGGTCCCCTGCAATTTGTTGGTTTTCTATCCTTTCTGTCGGATGTGTCCTTGGGTGATGGTTCATCATTTCGCGATCATGCTTCACTACAGACAAAAATATAATGTATTTTTTATAGTGAACCTAGCGTCGTAATATTTGTTTTGTTTCATTCCCTAAACTGCTGTAGTATTCTAATGTACAGATGTGTGTTTATATATTGTTTTCGTTAAAACTTTATTCGTTTTCTTTAGTTTATCGCTCCGTCGCTTTACTGCTGGCCACTGAAGTTGAACGAGGTTGGAATCTGATGCTGCGTGAATTGGTATCCTTTGTGGGAGGGAAAATAAAAAAAAACAGTATGGTGATTAGACAATTTGATTCGAGACAGTGTTTTGTAGAAGCTCCCCACTTTTCGGTTTGGAAATAAAATAAATCCCCAATATTCTCTTTCAAGCATTTGCAAATGAATAAGCCAGAGTTTCATACATTTTTCCACAGATATAAACAAAGGTGATATATATTTTAAACGAAACAAAAAAAATCATACATTCAACGCTCAATCGAGCAACACAACACACTTTCGCAACACTTTTCCTCGCGCAAGCTAAGCCCAAATCTGGTACTGAATCTTACCCCGCTATTTTCAATTTCCTTGGAACGTTTAGCTGCCTTCTTCTGCTCGGCCAGCACAAGAATCTCCTGCAGGGATTTAGCCTCCTCGGGCTTCAAGCTCCTGGTAAGCATGTTGTACCAGTTCGGGTCGGCGTTTGGCAGATCTGCAAGAGTGGGAAAGAGTGTCGAGGTTCTTTTAGTTCCGGAATGTTTGCGTAATTTGGTCGGCCAAACTTACTGGTCATGACTTCCTGGAAGGCAATGTACTCGTCCACGCAAGCCGGATTCTCCTCGTCGTCCAGTGGCGTCGTGAAACCCTCCAGCGCCGTCTCGTCCATCTCGTCGCCCGAGTCGTCATCGTCGTCTTCGTCCTCGTCGTCGGAATCGGCATCCTGTGTTAGACGATACTTGTTAGCGAGTGCTTCGGCAAAAATAAATGACTCAACGACGAATACCTTAATAGTGGCGGTCAGCTCGAACCCGGCCTCGGCCGCCTTGTCCTGGGTCATCTTGGCGATGCGCTCAAAGTAGCTCGGTCCCATCTCGTCGACCTCGTCCTCGTCGCTCGAAATGCCGTCCTCCAGGTCGTCGTCCTCCTCTTCGCTTTCCTCCTCCTCGCCCTCGGAGGCACGGGCCGCGTACGCGCGCTTCAGCCCATCGAAGATCAGTATCAGCGTGGGAATGATTTTTTCGCTCAGCTCGCTCAGCACCGCCGGCTTGCCGTCGCCGAGGCTCATCAGCGTGCACAGCCCGATCACGCACAGCTTGCGGTCGTGGATTCTGCAAGAATGAGACCCATTAGAGATTTGTTTCGCCCCTTCACAAAACCCTTCTGCTGCTCACCCCAGGAAACAGTCCGAGTCGTGAATCCACTGCTTGATGAAATGGGACGCTATCGATTCGTTGCTCACTGGAAGGGGAATCTTCTCGAGGATTTGCAGCAGCAGCTGAGGGTTGTAGTACAGGGCGGCTATGACGACCTGCAAACAGAAAAGCGATAAGTCGTCAGTCTCAACTTGAACCCGTTGCAACCTACCTGCAAGCACATTGTCCGCAGCTCGGACGTTTTCACCTCGCGGGTTAGCCGCGTCAGCGCGAGCTCCACAAAGCTGGGAATACACTCGTCGATGTGGCCCTTGCACTGCAGGATGATCACCTCGAGCAGCTTGGCCGCACTGCATTCAGCCTCTTCCGTCGTGTTGCCGGTCAATATCTGGAAAGAGGCGAATTGTATTGAGGTTGTTCGCGGAATGTTTATGTCTAGCTAAATTGTACCGTTTTGCACATATTGAACATGGCGAGGACGTGGTTCTGGTTGGACAAAAATGCGGGCGTATCGACAGTTATGTAGTTGTGTAGTGCCGGCATCATATCTACGAAGTAATCAATTCCATCCTTTTGGAAAAGCTGCAAAGATGGTTGGGACAATTAGTACGAGAATCACCTGAAAAAGCAGCTCTCCCATACCTGGTAGATAATTTCCAGCAGCTTCCACATGTCGGGTGATATCGATTTGGAGGTCAGATCGTACACGAGCGAGAACGCTTCCTCGTAGAACTCGTTGACGTTGTGCTGTAGCACGTGGCCGACGACCTGCAGGACGATCGGGTGCAGCGTGAGCATCACCTGCGGGTGTTCCTCCATCACGCTGAGCAGGGTTTCCATCGTGTTCAGCAGTCCCATCGCGGTGATGGCCCGCTCGTCCGAGTTTTCGTCCGCTTCCAGCACCTGGCTGAAGGTGGTGGCCAAGTGTTGGCAAATGTCGACCGCGATCGGCAGCAGTTGGTCCGAGTAGGTGCACACGATTTTCTGCAGCACGTTGGTAAGATCTTCGTTTTCCGTTTCGCGGATAATCTTTAGCAGTTCCATGGTGATTTCCTTGATCTGGGTCTCCAGATATTTGGAGGCGTTGTCCTGGGAAATGAGGAACATTTGTAAGGCAACGGCGGCTTCCACCTTGACGGGAAGTTCCTTGTCGTTCAGCAGGGCGGCCGACGTGAGTCGCATGATCTCTGCCAGCACCTGTTGGTTCTTCAACTTGATCTCGCTGAAGTAGTGCAGCACCCAGCAGGCACGGGCCCGCAGATGTCCGTGGGGGCTGCTAAACTCCGGAAACACGTACTGCATAATCAAGTTCTCCACCTGGTCTTTGAAGACCTTCTTCTTGAGCAGCACGTCGGCCAGCGATCCGACCATGTGCAAGGCGCCGTCCTTTTGCTTGGCGTTCAGATTCGGAGCGTTGATAATCTGCATGATGATCTGCATCACCTGCGGCAGCACTCCCTTGCGCGTTTTACACACGTTGTGCAGCAGCGTTTCGGCCGCCGGAACGGGCGTCGTGTAATCATCAAACACGTCAAACTTTTGCCGGATGTACTCGATCGGATCGGCCTCCCAGAGTTCCTCGTCGGCCTCGGAGTACGACATCAGCGGGAAGATGACGTCCTGGAGAATCGCAATAAAGTGCGGCTTCAGCATCTTCCACGAGTGGGCATGGGAAACGCTGCGGGAAGAAATTGACCAAAATATCTATTAATAGTACAACGCGTGGGCAGTGGTTAGTGATAAAACCCAGGTGAAACAACAACTTACGAGTGTTTAATGTAGTTGAGCGTGTCGGTCATCACCCGGGGCGAAACGTAGATCTTGTTCCGGTACTGGTCGAGCACCTTCAGCAGCACGTTGAGCAGCCCACTGGTGAACGTCTGCAGGAACCAATCGGCGAACTCGTTGTAATCCTTGGAGACGACATTGCCGGGGCTTCCGTACCGTTCGAACATTCGCAACACGATGTGGGAGGCCCACTTTTTGGCCTTCCACCAGGGCATCTCGGGCCGTTCGTCTTCGTCAATGTGGGACGAATCGGGCGCCGGTCGGTCCAAGATCTGGCGACAAATCTCCATCCAGTTGGCGAAGATGTCTTTCGTGATGACCTCCAGGGGCAGCGCGTACTGCGTGAGGGCGTAGTAAATCTTGAGGATCTGCTTTTGCATCAGAACGCTCTGCTCGGAGGGATCGTTAATGAGGTTCATCATCAGATTGTACATCTGGGGCAGCAACAGGTTCATCGCTTCCGTCAGCGGAGCACGTTCGGCGGATTTCTTGTATTCGTAGTTCTTAACCAGCTGGTACATGCACAGCAGGGCTCCGTTCCACCCGTTAATGTCCCTGTTTTGCAGGTAGATGCTAATCTTGTCCACCACCTGGGTCCACCGGCCGGGGAAATCGTTCTTGATGATGTTGTTGATGCACACGCACAGCTGAACCCGGATGATGTCCGGCGCGTGGACAATAGCCTCCACGATCGAGTCCCGAATCATGGCCCGATCCTGCTCGTGGATCGAGAACGGAATCGGATTGCCGGCTTCCGCTTCCCGGTCCTGCCAGCTGCTCGTGATCAAGTTCTTCAGATAGATCGCACCGGCCTGACGAACCGGGTTTTCCACGTCATTTTGCATAATAACCTGCAGCAGACTCGGCAGGAAACCGATGATTTTGTGAACCTGAAACACACGTGCAAAGTCAGCGTGGCTGCGTTGTGACAAATTGCCGACAGGAAGTCCGAACCATGTGTGCTACCGCGAGAATGAGTCATTGGCTAATTTGTATGCCATAAGAATCCACTAAATTTGCTGGAAGACGATTGTGATTCATTAAACACAATTGCCAGCCAGCAGCAGCAACGTGGTTTGTTTACATTTCATCCGCCCGTCGTCCGTTGTTTGTTTGGTCAATTTTTCCCTATTTTTGCAGAAGCACCAAAGCCACAGTGAGTGGCAGTTACAAGGATTCCCGTTCCCGCAATTCCAGTGACAACTTTTGCCTCGCGCCAAACTGGAGGAAGGTCATAAACTGAACGAGAAACGCGACACTCCCAGGGCCATGAAGGCGGGGTCACTCACGCCGAAATTGCCAGTATTCACGGAAGAATGATTGCTCTATATCTGAGCTGAAACAAAGTCGTTATCTGTGTGTCGGTACGAGTCACTTGAAATATGTAGGTACGTTAGATCAACACAAAAACATGCTTCCTGAGGAGAGGTATCGCGTCGTACGTTTAATCCGAGATTTGTTATTTATAGCATAATCGGCTTTGTTGAAGCATTGCAAATGTTTAAAAGTTTTAAAATGGATGACAAAATCTACAGTCTTTTCTATCTTAAAGTTACCTCCTTAACCTGATAAAAGGTGGTAAACTAACTACAGTTAGAAATTATTATCAACAGAACCAATAAATTATGCCAAACAAGGTAAATGTGAATGTTATTCAATTCATTATAGAGATGTTACACTCTTCAAGATTGTTAGTTAGTTTATAGTTCTGAATCACTTGCTTTTTAGATATTTGGCTGTTGAAATACACATTTATCTCAAAATATGTTCGTTCTCTGATATTGTTTTATAAAAAACGATTTATCCTTTTTGTTTTATGTAAACCTTTTTTCATATATAGTATAGTATAGTAAACTTTTAAAAATATTTGTAACGGCCTAAAAGAAGTCCGAACCAACTCTTATTTCACCATAAGGAAAATCCTACCAAATCCTGTTTTAAAACCATTAATATTTGTTTCTTTTAAGCAAAATAATACTGAGTTTTAAAATTCGGGGAAATTTATTTCCCGATAATGTCCATTCTAGAAAACGTCCTTTCCAAAAAATTGGATTCCAGAATTTGTCAATAGCTTTTTTTTGTAATCGATTGTTTATTTGCGACAAGAACCCGTTAGTTTACAAATTTATATCAGGTTATTAAGGAGGTATCTTTAAGATAGAAAACAGAGTTAAGGAAGCCAATCAAATGGTTGATAAAATAAAACTGAAAGCGAAAGTTAGATGCGGAGGGCTTTAACTAGTTGTACACAACCTCATAAATTAAATATTTTTTAAAATCCTTTCAAAAACCTAAAACCGGGATTGAAAATTGCTCCAAAATTCTTAAATTTCTTGAACTTTTATTTTCTTCTTTCGTTTGTGTACATAACATTTTCCCCCCCTGACTGGCAACCCTGTGCTGATCACGCAACCAACCACATCAAAACAGCCACACACGCGTACACGTACATCGTGGTCGTGCTTGTCACGCAGTGGCCCACCGCACCAATACCACCACGGCCACCGATTCCGCGAGGGAACGCAGCGAATGTGCGGATGAAAAAGGACGAAAAATGGCCAAAAATCGTAACAGGATTATCAAGCCCAAGCGTGTCTTCCCCCTGCCCCACCTGGATGGTCCCTCCCAAAAACCCAGAGCGCCAGAATCGGGACCGGTTTCGGCGGAACAACCCGAACCCACCACCACGCACAGGGCTGGGTCGTCGTTCTGCCAAAAAATTGACTCGCGGCAAAGCACATGGTTTGGTTCGACCCCCGAAAGAAAGAAGTGGCAGTGAAAATTCCTTCGCTGCCGCGTCACCTGGTTAAGCTGTTCCTCGGCCTGGAGCCGCTGGTTCGGGTCGATGGTGGCCCGCAGCAGTTCGGCAATCTTGGCGTTGTCCATTTTTCACGCGCTTCTCCTGCTGCTCCTTCTCCAGAAATATCCAGATGCAATTCGGGTCCAATTTGATTTCACCACCGGGGACAACACGCGGCGGCGGTGGCTGTCGAAACGAATCGACCAGGGGGTTGGTGGGAAATCACAACACCACTGCACACTACTTCCGGCCAACGGAATCACTGGATACGTGCACTTTTGCACACTGGACTAGAAGCCGCGGGGGCGCGCACAATTTTCACCCGGAAAAATCACGACGTCTTCTTCCACTTCCGCGCGAGCGAAACCAAAAAGACTGACGATGACTGCTGCTGCTTGGCCACGTGTGTGCGTGTGTTTGTTACAACCGAAGAGAGTGACAGCCCAAAAGCTGCACCACTACAAATGCGATTTTTGCAAGCCGGTGTCCGTGTTGCCATCAGCAGTGGAGTAATGATTAATGTTCCCTAGGGGATGGACACTCGCCAGTAATTGTATCCTTTGGATGTTTTCTAAAAAAAAAACTTTGCATTACAACTTTATCAGCAATAGGATCCTAAAATGTTATGTACATCGATTAAAGGAACGCCCGAAGACGATTTGACCTCCTTTTATTTATTAGCATAACAACAAAACTACAATTCGTCACTTTTAAGATTGACTGTGTCAAACCAACGGTACAAACTAAGAAGCAATTGCTTAAGCTAAAAAGTGTCTAACGATTTTTTATGTGCATGAAACTTTGTCCAACAACATTTCAGAAGTTTTTTTTTTTTTTTGAAAAGGTCCAATAAACCAAATTTCCAGTTTTTGCTTTTAGGGTGTTTTTAGAACCGCCTTGAGTCAGGGGTATTGAAAACACCCAAAAAGCAAAAACTGAAAATTTGGTTTATTGATCCTTTTCAAAAAAAAACTCCAGATTTGTCAACCAACATTATTAAAATGATAAAAAAAAATCCAAAAGACTTAAATGATAAAAAGACAAAAATGAGAAATGACTAAAAATGACTAAAATGATAAAAATCACTGGAAATTCAAAAAAAAAATTAAATAATCAAAAAGAAAAAAATACAAAAATTACCAAACGGACCAAAATAACAAAAATGAAAAAGTGAAAATAAAAACAGATTAGAACCCACTGAGAATTTTTTTTTTTTTCGAGCCTGAATCGAGTCGAAGCTCGAGCCAACTAAATGACAAAAAGACAAAAAAATACCAAAACGACCAAAATAACAAACATGACAAAAATGATCAAAATTACAAAAAGGACACAAATTACAAAAAAAAACCAAAACGCCCAAATCACAAAAAATTACAAAATGACCAAAATGTTCAAAATGGTAAAAATGATCAAAATAAAAGACATAAAACGTAAAAATAAATACCAAAATGACAGAAATGTTAAAAGCGAGTCCACGAGGAAAGCATACCCATCTCGCATCGACCTCACAAATCTGTCTGAAATTTTCAGGGGTTGTTTGTACATATAAAACTAGCATCTGGACAAAATATGAGCACTCTAGGTCAACGGGAAGTGGGGCAAATCGGGACACAAAGTTTGAAGGTGTAAAAACAGTTAAAAATCTTTAAAATGCTATAACTTAGGCTAAATTCAATTTATTTTCAAAATTCAAAATGCATCTGAAAGGGCATAAAAAATGCAACAAAATGCAGGGAGAAGCATCCCAATTGGTTAAATCTAAAGGGAGTTATTGGCGTTTTAGTGAAAAAATAGCTTAATTTTCAAACTCAAATAAAAAAGTGTTCCATCCAGTTATCAACTCGGTTCGACCTGCAGCTTCTAAGGGATATCTGAAACTACCATCTGAGACTGAGAACGCTTTGGGTAAGGCAGTTTAACATATTAAATAGACACTTTTACCACTGACGACGTCAGTGCTTTTACTTTTAGTGATTTTTTTAATGTAAATTTTTCCTCGGGAGACCCCTAGATCCCATTTTCTAGTTATAATTTTATCATATTCGTGTTCCTGAGACAATTTTACCGTACAAACATGCATAACAATGTTTATTTTCATCAATTTTAACCATTTTAAAAAATGAGATCGAGCCTGAATCGAGTCGAAGCTCAAGCCAAAATTCTCAGTGGGAATGATCAAAATGACAAAAAGACAAAAATTACCAAAACGACCAAAATAACAAAGGTAACAAAAATGACCAAGCTGCTGACAAAATGAAAAAAAAACTATCGAAATGACAAAAATGATCAAAATGACCAAAACGTCCAAAATAACACAGATGTCAAAAAGATTCTCAAAAAAGTGTCCACGTGGTTTATGGATGGTCCCTAAGGACAAAAGTGACAAAAAATGACAAAATTGATGAAAATGACAAAAAGTTTTAGAATGGATAAAATGATCATAATAAAAAAAATGCTCAAAATTATAAAAATGAAAAGAGTCAAACCAACATCAAAATGGCTCATAACCATCATTTTGATCAAAACGGCAAAAATGTAAAAAATGATCAAAATTACCAAACGGTCAAAATTAGAGAAATGATAAAAAATACCAGATTAACTACAATGAAAAATGATCAAAATGAAAAAAAAAACGAAATTGACAAAAAATTCCAAAATGCCAAAAAACTTCAAGCATGGTCAAAATGATCAAAATGACTGAAACGACTGTAATGATCAAAATATATTTTTGTAGTTTTTGTCTCTTGATCCTTTTGGTTATTTTGGTCATTATTGTCGTTTCGGTCATTGTTGTCATTTTGGACATTGGTTATTTTGTTTTTATTTTTGCCGTTTTGGTCTTTTTTTATTTTGAAAAATTTGGGCTTTTTCTTCGTTCTTCACAATGAAGAAAAAGCCCAAATTTTTCAAAATAAAAAAAGACCAAAACGGCAAAAATAAAAAAATAAAAACAAAATGACCAATGTGATGAAAATTTGCAGAATGACAAAAATGAGAAAAATTATACAATTGACAACAATAAAAAATCCATAATGTCCAAAATGACATAATGTACAATAATGACCAAAATAACCAAAAGAATCAAGAGACAAAAAAAAAATAACGAAAATTACCAAATTTACTCAAATGACAAAATTGATAAAAATAGCAAAAAATACTAGAATGGCCAAAATGACAAAAATGACCGAAACGATTATAATGATGAAAATGACAAAAATTACCACAAAGACCAAATTTACCAAAATAGAAAAAAACTGACCAAAATAATCAAAATGAAAAATCGATAAAAATCACAAAACTGATAAAAATGAAAAAAAAAGTGAGAATGGCTTATCCCAATAAACCAAGTTATCAGTTTTTGTTATTTGGGTGTTTTTTAATATCCCTGACTCAAGGCGGTTTCAAAAACACAAGAAGCAAAAACTGGAAATTTGGTTTATTGGAAAAAAAAACTCCAGAAATGATCAGTGTGATACTGTTCATCCAGTTAAAACGGATTTCCATACGATGTCTTGAAAATCGAATCAGGAAAGAAAATTTATTTTCAAATGCTTTGGCTGCATAGTTTCGACCAGTGCTGCATGGCACACATGACACGTGTGTTCTAAGTACCGTCATCAGGGGTAACATTGGGTCTGGGGTGAGATTGGGTCATACAAAAATGCTGAAATTTTTATGACCCAATC
Organism: Culex quinquefasciatus; assembly: GCF_015732765.1. Taxonomy (NCBI): domain Eukaryota; kingdom Metazoa; phylum Arthropoda; class Insecta; order Diptera; family Culicidae; genus Culex; species Culex quinquefasciatus. Next base: position 200,798,741 of record NC_051863.1, read on the forward strand.
TCACTCCCAGACCCAATGTCACCCCTGATGACGGTACACAAATACCTTTTATCTAAAGATCCGTTTATTTGCTAGATTGATATTCACAAGTATCACAAATTTACGCCTGCATTTTTTAAGCTTTGAACAAAACTATTTTTTTTCGATTTTCTTATTCAGTGTATTTAATTTTATGTTTTATGCATCAATTGAATTGCAGGTAATATGGTATTTTGGTTTATTAAAAATAGTTTTATATTTTGCGTTATCATAATTCCACATGGAACAAAGCTATAAAAGTAGTCACATTGGCGATCGTCATCGATCAGTTGGTGCTAGGTCGTTTCTTCAACACGATCACTTCTCCCTCTTTTTCAACTTCGAGTACACATCGAGGAACAACAGACTCGTGTGCTCTGTTCAGTCTTTAGCCATCTTAGCAGGGCAATACACAATGTTTCTGCAGTTTTGTTTTGTTTTATCGTTACTTTTGTGTAATGTCCACGGCCATCAAAGTCAAGAATTTCTCCAACACCTGGTGGATCCAGAGGAACCCAGAGGGGAACGACACGGTGATTAGTTTAGAATAAGTGGTTTTGTACCAGAAATGACCGTTACTTTTGTCCGTCTATCTAAACAGTGCACCCACCGCCAGTGAGTTTACCAACGGATGAGAAGGAGACTTTGCGCCAAAAGAGATTGATTTCGGCATCCGAGTACGAGAAAACCGCCCAATTTTGGAACGTCGGAGCCCAGTTGAAGCTGAAGGAACAACTGCTGAAGCGCACCAATCGTAACGTGGCCAAGAATGTGATATTTTTCCTTGGCGATGGGATGTCGATTCCCACCCTGGCGGCCAGTAGGATGTACCTCGGGCAGATGCATGGTCACACCGGTGAAGAAACGCAACTATCCTTCGAAGAGTTCCCAGACGTCGGCCTGGTGAAGGTGAGCGCCGTTTAGAAGGACCTACCTGCTGGCATTGACATTCGCGCAGAACTTGTCGTTTGCCTTTCTTGTCCACAGTATCTGACTGTGTTTGTTGAACGAGTTTGATCGACGCGAAAGACAACGCACTATCCCACGAGGGACATTTTTTTCGTGCTTATCTGTGCAACTGTGGGGAAGCCGGAATTTTTAAACATCTTGCGAAGGAATTGCTGGATACCGTCACGTAAAATTCACATTCACTTGAGTTACTCTGACAGCTATCGATAGTGTGTTGAGTGGGTGCTTATTTAGCCGTTGTCGTCCTCATTTCGAATTGAAGCAGTAGTTATCGTTGCCCAAGTGAAAGTCGTTGCAATCTAGTCATTCGACTAATTAACTTCAATCACATTCCCGTTAAGTTTTATTTTTATCACACGTGTTACACAATTCCAGCCAGGCGCGCTTAGAATTATGCCAGCAATAATTAAAAGTTATGCGCGCGCGCGCGCCAATACGCTAAGCTTCTCTTCGTGGATAACACCATTTGCCACGTGCCACATGTGATACATGCTAAGCCCGCTTACTATTGCAACGACTTCTCGCCAGGTTAGCTCTATGAGACTCCAAAAAAAGAAACATTCGTACTTGACTCGAGCTAAGTCGCCAAAATCGTTCAACCGTGATCATTTAATCGCACGCTGAATAATAAATGATAATTGATTTTTTTTGTTCCTGTTTCCTTGTACAAACACACAATTATTTCTATTGGCTCTCTGATTGAGTGTCGATTGTCCTTCAACCGATTGATCTGCGAAATCAATTTTTTATCGTTTCAGACGTACTGTGTGGATAAACAAGTTGCAGATTCTGCATGCTCGGCCACGGCATACCTTACTGGGGTGAAGGCAAATTATGCCACCATTGGTGTCACTGCTGCGGTTAAATACAATAATTGTGTCGATAGCAGTGACCCGAAGAATCATGTCCAGTCAATTATGAGCTGGGCGCAGGCCGCCGGTAAAGGAACCGGAATTGTCACCACCACAAGAGTCACGCACGCCAGCCCGGCCGGAACCTACGCTCACGTGGCGAATCGTGATTGGGAAAGTGACGCCGACGTTGAGGCCAAAGTGGAAGACTCTTCGCAGTGTCAGGATATTGCTTCCCAGTTGGTGCGGAATGAACCCGGGAAGAACTTTAACGTCATTCTGGGTGGAGGTAGGAGAAAGTTTATACCGAAAAACGAAAAGGATGTCTCGGGGAAGCCAGGCCAGCGGATGGACTCTGCAAACCTCATCTCGGAATGGTTCTACAGCAAACCGATGGGAACGGCCAGATACGTTACCAACAAGCGTGACCTCATGGGTATCAACTTTAACGAAACCGAATATCTGATGGGACTCTTCAACTCGGATCACCTTAAATACCACATGGACAGTGACCCTTCGGAGGATCCTTCGCTTAGTGACCTGACCTACGCGGCAATCAAAAGCCTCGAGAAGCACCGAAACGGATTTGTTCTGTTCATCGAGGGTGGCAAAATCGATCTGGCCCATCACGAAACCAAAGCCCGCAAATCTCTCGACGAAACGGTACAATTCTCCGAGGCAGTTTTACTCGCCACTCAGCTAACCAATTCGGACAACACACTGATTGTCGTAACAGCGGATCATTCCCATGTAATGTCCCTCGCCGGTTATTCAAAGCGTGGACACGATATTCTCGACATTAGTGACTCCATCAGTGACGTCGATAAGAAAGTGTACACCACTCTTTCGTACGCCAACGGACCCGGAGGACCAGGCCCGGATGAGAAAGGCCATCGGCGGAACATTACGCAGCAGATGGTCAAGAACAAAGAGTTCCAGTATCCGAAGATGGTGCCGCTCAAGTATGAAACCCACGGTGGTGACGATGTCGCGCTCTTTGCGTATGGTCCTTGGTCTCACTTGTTTGGCGGCATGTACGAGCAAAACGTTATCCCACACTTGATTGGATATGCAGCTTGCATAGGAGATGGTTTAACCGCGTGTAAACGATAGTTTGTTTGTAAGTTTTATCTTTCTAAAGTATTCCTTTTTAGTTTTGTAACATGTGTCATAATTTAAAAATAAACGGTAAGATGTTAAGTTTAATGTGCGCTTTACGATGTCACTAAATAAAAAATGGTGTTTCATCTTGTGTCAATTTACCTTCCATTATAGGACATAATCCGGTATTAGGAGCAATAATTGGAAAGTTTTTGTAATTAAAAAAAACATTTTAAAATTTTAAAAGGCATTAAAAAATAGATTTTTTTTTTAATTAGAGCAATTCTATGTCAAATAAGGAATCGGTTGTACCCGACCCTCTCCAATTTCAATGAAACTTTATAGACATGTTATCCCATAAGCCATTTTTGTGTTTGATGGAGCCAGCTATACTCGATAATGACATTTGAGAAGGGCGTAAGTGTTTTAAATATTTTTGTATTTCGTATTTTAAATATTGCTGTATCTCGAAGCCGATACGATGCAACATCGTATCAAAAAGTGGTCAAAGACAAACTTGTAGGAAATTTGACGGGCTTTCCGAAAAAAAAATACACTGAAAGAAAAAACACTCCACTTTCATGAGATTTTTTTTTTATTTTAAAGTTTAAAAGTCAAATTTGAAGGTGAGCCCACGATTTTTTTTGTTCAAAATTTGTGTGAAGATAGCCTAAGATGTTACTAAAAGACTCACGAAAGATGCAGGGTGGAGCAACTCACCTAAAAAAATACAAAAATCATTTACTAAAACTGTTTTTTTGAAAAGTGCTCTAAACGTCAAAATTTTCAAAAACCGAACACGAGAGTCGGTTTTCTAGACAATTTTACATAAAAGTCTCCATTGTCCTAAGTCCAATCCTTGTAAAGTTACAGCGATTTTAGAAATAAAAATGTTGAAAAAAATAGGATTTTTGATAGTTTTTGGCGATTTCTATATGACAGACTTGATTTTTCAGTCTCGAAAATATTTTTACCGGAAAGCTCGTCCAATTTTCCAAAAGTTTGTCTTTGACCACATTTCCATATAGCTAACTTCACAAAAATTTTGAACGAAAAAAAGTCGTGGGATCACCTTCAAATTTGACTTTTAAATTTTAAAATCAAAAAATCTCATAAAAGTGGAGTGTTTTTTTCCTTCAGTGTATTTTTTTCGGTAAGCCCGTCAAATTTCCTACAAGTTTGTCTTTGACCACTTTTTGATACGATGCAACGGCTTCGAGATACAGCAATATTTAAATTACGAAATACAAAAATATTTAAAACACTTACGCCCTTCTCAAATGTCATAATCGAGTGTAACTGGCTCCATATACACAAAAATGGCTTATATATGCCTAGGATAACATGGGTACAAAGTTTCATTGAAATCGGAGAGGGTCTAGAAAAATGTACCTAAAAAATTCTTGTTTTGGGCTGGAATTGCTCATTATTAGAAATTTTGTAATTCTTAAGCTTATTGATTTTTTTCCTTTTTTTTAAATTTGTGGCATTTTGGAAATTTTTACACTTTTTAATATTGATTAGTTTTTGCAATTGCTTTTACAAATTACGATCGAGTGCAATAATCACCACGCATGTTTTTGCGCAATAGAATCTCGAGTTATTGGAGGTATTATCCAATAACAAAAAGTTATTCCCAATAACAAATCCGTAGTAACAGTTCAATAGGGCGAATCTGCGATGGTTCATGTGAGAACAGACACAAGACGACAATATTCGAATTGAAGCAGAATCATTGGAAAGTGATAAACATTGAATAAAGAACACTCTAATTTATAAGGATACTCTCCTTCAGGGTACAAAAATAGAGAGTTGCTAGCTCACTTTTATTTGACCAATTTATTACATAGAAATAGACTAAATCACTTTATGAAAGCTGTAATTCATGATCGAAGTTCTGAAAATCCGATAATAAAAATAGGCCAGGAAAGGGTATGTTCCTTCAAAGCACGAAAATTAAAGACAAACACAGATGTCTTTCCGCTTCGTTTTCTGGTCAACAACTTGACGTTTAATAACAAGATTCTGTACAAAGGAGGCGGCGATAAAAACGGAATCAAGGTTATTTACACAAAAGGTGGTCACATAAAAATCTCGCCATTCGCCACTTCTAGTGTTCGTCACCAAATCTCCGTAAAGACGATTTCCCAAGCGAATGGGATACACACTAGGGTCCGGGGCTTTTTCGGGGCTACCCCCAGAAATCAAAGATTGACCCTTCAATAGGCTAAATTCCAAATTTGAGCTCATTCTGCCAACGGGAACCCCTCTCTCTAATCGCTTGAAATTTGTATGGGAAACATCGCCAAAATGTATGGAGAAAAGCAACTGTTTCAGTTTTTTACCAGTGGAGGGCGCAATACAGTAGTTGTTCGGTAACTGGGCGTTGTTTAACTGGGCTGCTTTTTAACTGGGCGCTCGATAACTGGGCCGTAGCCCAGTTAAAAAGCAGACAAACGTAAAAAAACCAAAACAAACCAAAATGACCGAGGGGTTCATAGATGCAAAAATCATATTCAACACGCAGAAAAAAGTTTTGTAGAATCAGCCTGTACGAGGTTTGAATCAACAATTTTTTTGTTGAATATAATCAACGCCGATTTTGCGTTGAAACAAACCTTGATTTTCTCGATTCCACAAAATTCTTTTGTTGTTTTGAAAAAGCTGCTTTAACGTTTAGCGTTGATTCAACAAAAATTATGATTTTCAAATCAACAAAACGTTTTGTTGATTCAAATATGCCTTATTCATGGTGTCGATCCAAATCCCAAAATAAAATTCCCTGACTTTTCCCTGACCTCTCCAGACCACCATTTTTTTTATTTTCTATTTTTAACTAACGTATTGTTTGGAGCGTTTTTATGGTTTCATGCATTTTCCTTTTTGAATATTGCAAATTTATGATATTGAAAAAATTCAATGAATTTTTTATTTTATTTTTTTAACGATGGATTCTGCAAAAACTTAAAAACTTTTTTTTTTTGTATTTTGTTAATCATTTTTTTTAAACGAACATCCAAAATGAGCAACCATAAAATTTTCCTATGTTCTTTTATCTGGTCATGCCCTTTTAAAAGTTGCCCTTTACCAAAAAATCTAGAGTTTTTTTTTCTGAATGGGTCCTATAAACATATGAAACACAATAGCTTACAGGACCTTTCAAAAAAACTCTAGAAATAATTAATAATTACAATTGTTGCAAATTTCAAATTGCGATTAGTTAGTTTCACATCATTTCCTAAAGAAAATTTAAAGTTAAAAGTTTTCAAAAAAACAATTGATAATTTGAATTAAAGTAAGAAGTCATGTTTAATTTTAAAATTGTTGCCTTTAGTGGAATTTTCATACGAATTAGGCCGATGCCATTTTTGATTGTGTTTTTATAAAAAAAACTAAAGGTTTTGGAGACAAAAACTTGAAAAAATATGTAATTTTGTAAAACCTTAAGAAAGATTGAAACAAAACTGAAAAACTAAGAAAAATATACAAATAAATGAAAATTTTTCAAGTACATGTTTACGGTTTTAAAAAAGATCTCGGTCTTTTTCAACAATGATTGTATTTAAAGTAAACGGTTTTCTAGATATTTGAAAAAAACATCTTCTTAAATGATTTAAAAAAAAATATTTTTGCTATTAAATTAAAAAAAAATGGTTTCTACCTTGACCAGAGCCTACAGACGATCATTCACACGATCAATACATTTTATAAAAATAAAAACAAAATACAACCTGCTCGAGCTTTTCAAAAAGTCATTATTTATCAAACATAGATATTTGGGTGTTTTGCAATAGATTCCAAATTTAAGCTCGATCTCACCACAGGAACTACTCCTTGTAACCCCTTGAATGTTGTTGGGGAAAATATGTGAAATGTAGTTGTACAATCCCTACGAAATCTTGGATGCTGGAAACAACTTTTCCGAAGAGACCATAGTTTAATAGTTTTTGAACTCTCAAATTCCTTTATTCAGAATTGTTACGGAGAAATCGAAAAAAAAAATCCGCGCCATCCCAAAACCCAATCCGCGCATTTTAAGAAAAATAATTTCGTGACAAACATACAAAAGAGTTTCATAATAAATTCATTTTTTTAATCTCAGAGCGCAGAATCTTGAAATGCTGAAAATGTATTTCTGCTAGGATTAGGTAAACTAGAGGAAAAAGCCAAAACAAACATTTGTCAAAAAAAAAAGTTTGAACATTTAGAAATTTAGATCTAAAAACTCAATGAAATCTTAATAAAAAAATATCTAAATTTAAAAGTTGTAATAAATTCTCGATCTTGAGGTTTTAAATTTAAGATACAGTTCATACTCGATGATCTTACCAAAGCGTCACTTAGAAAAATCGAAGCAAATTTTCCTACATCTTCTTCTCAAAATATCTCTAACCGAAAAAAAACTAAAATACTTCAAATTTTATCAGGTTTTCTGCAATCTAAGATGGTAACAAAATTGGCAGCATTCAAGAACCTAGGAATTAAAGAATTTAATAATTTAATAATTTAATAATTTAATAATTTAATAATTTAAGAATTTAAGAATTTAAGAATTTAAGAATTTAAGAATTTAAGAATTAAAGAATTAAAGAATTAAAGAATTAAAGAATTAAAGAATTAAAGAATTAAAGAATTAAAGAATTAAAGAATTAAAGAATTAAAGAATTAAAGAATTTAAGAATTTAAGAATTTAAGAATTTAAGAATTTAAGAATTTAAGAATTTAAGAATTTAAGAATTTAAGAATTTAAGAATTTAAGAATTTAAGAATTTAAGAATTTAAGAATTTAAGAATTTAAGAATTTAAGAATTTAAGAATTTAAGAATTTAAGAATTTAAGAATTTAAGAATTTAAGAATTTAAGAATTTAAGAATTTAAGAATTTAAGAATTTAAGAATTTAAGAATTTAAGAATTTAAGAATTTAAGAATTTAAGAATTTAAGAATTTAAGAATTTAAGAATTTAAGAATTTAAGAATTTAAGAATTTAAGAATTTAAGAATTTAAGAATTTAAGAATTTAAGAATTTAAGAATTTAAGAATTTAGGAATTTAAGAATTTAAGAATTTAGGAATTTAAGAATTTAACAGAATTTAAGAATTTAAAAAGTTAAAAAAAAATTCAAGAATTTAAGAATTTTAAAAGTTAAAAATTTAAGAATTTGAGAAATTAAGAATTCAAGAATTTAAAATATTTTTTTTGTTTTGATTGTTTTTATTTATTAATATCTTTCATTTCTGTTTTAATTTTTTTTTAATTTTTGATTTAAAAATTTCGAATCTTTAAAAAAAAAATTTGATTTGAGTTTCTTTTTGAGGTTTTTTTTTATTTTATTTTTCCTAATTTCTTTATAATCCAATTTTGCATGTTGGAGCTGTAATTTTTGAATGTTTTGATTTTTTTTATTTTTCAAGAATGTTTAAATTAAAAAAAAATATTTTCACTGGTTGAATCCAATCTAAAATTCAAAGGCGGAAAAGCTTTTGTTACGTCCAATCAAGCTCATATTTGGGATAGAAGCACAGTACACCCACTGGAACATGCCCAATAATAATTTTTGTTACATATAAATGTCTGTATCTTCAGGAAAAGTTTGAAATATGATTAAGATTCACAAGATTAAAATTGAATGTATCCAGTTTCTCCTGTCTCGTCAGAGGCGCTGGAGCAGAAATCCCACGTTAGAGGAAGGCCATGCCCCGGGGGGCGTAGTGCCAATAGTTTCGTTTTTTCGTATCCAGTTTAAAAGAACAATAAATAAGGATAAAAAACATTACTCAAAACTTTAAAGAAATTAAATATTCAGAGTCAGTATGTTTAAAATTGAGTTGAGTCCGTAACAACCCTGTTTTTTTCAAAAAAAAAAAGCTTTATTTCTTTAATTCTTGAATTTAATTCTTTAATTTTTAAATTAGATTACACAAATCACAGTTTAATTTTGAGAAAAAAATAAATATAGATAACGAACACTAAAGTGAAATTTTAGAAAATTTTCTAACTTTACATTTTTTTAGAATTTTAGAATAAGAATTTAAAAAATTAAGAAATCAACAATTTCAAAATACCAGAATTTCAAAATTTTAAAAATTTAGAATCTTTATGCTTTAGAATTTTAGATTTTTTTTTCAATTTTCAAATGTTCGAATTTTTTAACTTTTGATTTTTAAATCATTCAATATTTCTGACAAAATGTATGATTTTCTCTATGGTCGCTATATGCCTAGCAAACGACCAATTTTAGAACAAATCTCTGAGGATGGTGGGGCAGCTGCCTCATATTGTCCCACCATGTGTGCGCCAGTAATTTGTAATTTTCAGTTGTACGGAAATCCAAATCAAATCCAAATTATTTGATTTTTAAACCTAAACGTATTGCAAACAAGCTACGCGCTTTTCATCGTGACCCTTTGCTTGAGCATTTTTTATAAGGAGTTCTGCGTTCCTTCCGGACTGAACAGTATAAAAAATTAAATATTATCAATGTTGCAAAATTTGGCCTGCAAGACATTCAAATACATCATCAAGGGCGAATTTTCAAAAAGAAATGAAATTTTGTAGTAATATTTTAAGATTATCGAAATTCCCTGACCCAGCTTAAAATTCCCTGACTTTCCCTGACTTTTCCAGGTCAAATAAAATTCCCTGACAATTCCAGGTTTTCCCTGACTTTTCCAGAAATCGACACCATGCTTATTTTTCTGCGTGAATAAATAGAAACAACTTTTTTTCAAACTTTTGTTTAATTTCAAGGTACAATTAAAGAAATATGAAAAGTAAGCATTGTAAATAAATTTGAGTTACTTTTATTTTTATATTTCATTTGGAAAATATTATGCATCGGGGGTCCCCTCGTTATTTTTTGTTCAGCCCAATTAACGAGCAAAATTTGGTGACTGGGCTACGTTCGCAGCCCAGTTACCAATTTTTATAAATTATCAGATGTGGCTCTTCATTAAATTTTGAATAACTTTTACGAAGACACCATATTAAAGGAAGCTATTAACAAAGGGGCAACATAACAGGCGCACTGCCAGGCAGGCAGGCAAGTGCGCACGCACATGCATTTAAAAATAATTGTTTCTGGGTAGCCCTTTAGAGCCGTCTGCGCAAAAACGGCAATTTTAGGAAGCTAATAACTTTTCAGCAAAACATCCTAAAAATAAGTTAAAAAAATAAGTAGGAAAGTTATTCAAAATTTAATGAAGATCCTAAATTTGGGAGTTGATAAAAATTTAACGACTATTGAGCCCTCCACTGGTAAAAACTGAAACAGTTGTTTTTTTCCATACATTTTGACAAACTTCAAGCGATTAGAGGGATGGGTTCCCGTGGTCAGAATGAGCTCAAATTTGGAATTTAACCTAGTGATCTTTAATTTCAGGAGGTAGCCCCGAAAAAGCCCGGATTTGGACCACCCACACACATACACACACAATGCTCAATAAATATTTTTGTGAAATTCATGTTTTAAAAGATGCATTGAAACGTCCTTGATGACCCAGCCCCGTAGCCTAGTGGTAATGTATCCGCCTCGTAAGCGCTAACTCGGGGTTCAAATCCCGTATCGTACCAACACAACTGGTGATCCTTTCCCTTCTGGATTCGGGATTGTCAAGGACTGTGTTATTGTTATTGATGGGTTTTTCGGATACTAACAAAAGGCAAAAGCATTCCTGTGTTGAAATCAATTTATTTTTTAAAAAATATATAATTCCATTCTTGCGTTCTATATAATCTTTTTTTTTCTTCATTTTATACAAGTTCCATTTTATATTGATCAGATTCCCATCGAATGGGTATTCCTTAGAATTAGTCAATTTGTAGTCTAAATTTAGAAAAGAAAGTTCATTGTTGTTTACAAGTCCAGTTTCAGATATATCTATATTTTATCGAAGGAACGAAAAATAAAATACCAGTTCATTCCATCCTTTCCTCACCTAATCCTCTCTTAGCTTGCCATCGTGTTAAAAAAAATCATTCCAAGCTAAGAAAAACTCAAAATCACCGATGGTTAGGCAGCAAGGTTCAAACAAAACTCGAATATACTACGGTTTACTTTACTGTGTGTTTTTATCTTTTTTGCTTGCTCATAACGACGAATAATAACTAGGTTTCAATAAATATTTGCAAGAAAAAAAAAACTGTTCCTCTCCTACTCTCACAGTACCCAATAAAAGAAAATATGATTTTTAGTGATACTTATTTTTGTTTTCTTACCGCAAGAGAATGAAAAAATACTTTGCATGTTACCCATAGTATTGGAAACGAATATTTGTTTTTTTTTTTTTGTTGTGTTTCGTTTAAATAAAGCTCAATGTGGTCGTCGGGTGTATCTCCCACGAGATGCGGGGGGCGTGGCGCGGTAAGCGATGCTAGAAATTGTGTGGAAAATAATTTGCAAATGAATCTCATTGTGGGGAGTTTTTTCTTCGTTCAGCTTAGGTTTGTTGTCGTGAAAGTTCCGATGAGTAGAAAAATCTAGAGCCAATTGTTTGTCACAGTCACGACGTATAGTTATTTGGATGTACCTACACTTTTGTTTCTAGTAAAAGTATGTGGTAACAGTTATCACATTTATGAAAAAAGTTCTGTGTTTTGCTTATATAAACGTTCAAAATTGATTCGTGGTAGTCGTTATGTTTAGCCGTACAAAAAATACCCCCCCAACCATCATTACACTAACTTTTTGTCAGTATTTCAGTGACCCAAATTATGTTGTTCTGCTTATTTCGTCTTTTATGCTAGAACAGTCTAGTTTAATGTTGCACATTAGCGATTTGCAGTCAACAGCAAGTTCAAGAGTTTATCTTGTTGTTCTAGCAGCTTTATTTATCTTTATTAAACAAGTAGTAAGGCATTTTGAATGTGTTTCTTAGTTCTTTCTTTTATCATTTCAGCAGTCGCTAAATGTTCGGCTCAGTGATTGATAAATGACGCGACAAAACAAGTATTTGGTTTTGCTATTGTTTGCTTCTATCATTTTTTTTCTTGTTTCTACTACACAGTTTTATTGAGCTAACTAGAAGTTTAGCTGATCGACACCGATTCGGAGAATGAGGGTGTGTGTGTGTGCATAAGTATCGTCCACCGTTTTAGTTTCTGTTCTATTTCCATGCCACGCGCGCATTTGCCTGCATCTGCTGCTTCTTTCTCAATGGATAGCAATAACTCTGTGGTTGGACTTGCAGTCCAGGATTTGCCATTAGTTCTTCTCTCTTTACGATAGGAATGGATTCGATGACTGCGGATTCATCCAAGGAGCGTTGTTGTTGTTCAGATTATTCTGCAAAATAAATACGTAAATTTGCTTGCTGACGAGATCTTCGGAGGTTGGTGGTGGTGTAATAATGGAAATTCAACAAATGTGTTTAATGGAAAAAAAATTGTGAACTGCTTAACACAATGAACCAATACTTGCAGAATGATTGAAAATTGTTGATAAAAACTCATTACAGCATATCATTTCTTACTATTCTGTACTGATTTTTTGTAAGCAGAAACCCAAAAAAAAAATATGAACAGAGTTTAATTAGTAAAGCTGAGTATGGAGATAGGAAGGAACGCGGTAAAGACAATTTGCGCATTCTAAAATTTTAAAATTTCTTGGATTCTTGAAATTTTAGAATTTTGCAATTTCAGGATTTTAGAAATTTGGAATTTTTAAATCTCAGAATATTTCAATTTTAAAATTTAAATTTAAAAAAAATTAAGCTTATCGTATATAGATTTTTAGAATTTTAAAATTATGGAATTATGAATTTTAGGTAATCAGAATTTTAAAAATTTCAGATTTATCAGAATTTTAATATTTTTTGAATTTTGTATTTTAAGATTTTTAAATTTTTTTCTTTAAAATTTGTATTCTTAATTTTCTAAATTTCTGATTTATTTTTTTTGGAGATACGAATTCTTCATTTTGAGGCATTCAATAGAGTTAAAAAAATTAAATTCGTAAACGATAAATTTGAAAATTGTAGGATTAAATTCGCAATTCGCAATTCGCAATTTTCAGTGTAAGAACGGGCCTTGACCGATCTTATGCACTAGGTTCCCGACGAACACGCACTGCCCTTACACCTACATCTCACCCTTGCTCTGAGTCAGTACGAGCAGCACGCTAGAACACGCTTTGAGTGTTCGTGCCAGGCATGCACACCTTCTTTTCCGGTTACGCATTTTAACTCGGCCGGGGGTGGTACATTACGTAGGGTTTGATGTAAGTATAAGCGCCTAACCATTTAAAGTGTGCCTATCAAGTTTCGTTAAAGCAAAAACTGTTTTATTTTTAGTTTGAATTTAAAAACTAATTGTTATTTACTGTGTATTGTTTTCTTCTGAAATCTTGCCTAATGTTGAATCGTGTTAATCTGTTGCTATTTCTTCTGTCGCGATGTTTTGTTACAATGTTTTGGACCTAAGCATGTTATTCAAAAGTTTAACAAAAGTACAATAGTAATATTTGTGTTAATTCTTTGATCATTCCAGAAATTGAGTAAGGGCTCGAACCTCACTTGTTTTAAAGAAAAGGGTGAAGATTGAAAACAATGGACATTGAAAGAAATGTACTATTTGAAGAATCAATAGTAAAAGAAAAATAGTAATTTATGAAGTAGATAAAGAAATTAACAATAGCTAATAAATAGAGGCAACAAACAAGCTTAGATTGTAGAAGGGCAATTTATAGAGCAGATGAACAATTATTCAAATAGATAAATAAAGATAAACAAAATTGACATCGCTGCCAAATTAAGGGAAAACAGACAGTTTGTTACGGCAGTATCAATTAGTAAATAGAGTGGAAAAGCGTTGAGAATTGAGAGAATCAAGAGAATCATGAAAGTAAAATCGAAAATAAAAAGGACGATAATAAACAGAAAGCGTGTTAGAGAATCAGTGAAACAAAATAAACAGAATATAGATGGTAGATAGAGAAGCTGGAGCCCGTTAGAGAACGGACATCTCAAATCAAAAGCACCAATCGAAGCACGAGAACCGTCACAAAGGATTTTGCTCGATAGGCACCTCCGTTTGACAGCTCCCGTACCTCGATTGGCACCTCAGGCCTGGGATGTCTGTTCTCTAATAAGCTCCAGGCTCTCGAAAAAGAAGAGAACCCCCGTTGTGCGATGTTTCAGGTCCATCCACAGCAGTTGACTCAACATACTGCGAATCAAAACAATACCGTCTACAATCACAAATTACTTCCCTTTCCCACATTGTCGCGCCCCTTTCTTTTAGCCGTCTCGACTTTGACCCGCGGTGGCCAAAGGTTTACGATCCGTTTCCACAGGCCACCAGCTAGGTTATCATGAAAACCAAGCCAACGTGGAGGTAAGAAAATAGGACACTTGCAAGGAACCAGAGCTATACTGTTCTGATCAAGAATGATCTAACAGGACTACGGACGTAGTCAGTGACGCTCCTTCCAGGATGTTCCTCGCCTGAGCGTCAACTGAAGAGGTATCATCAGAATCATTCGCACTTGGCCTGCAATTTGAAAATTGTAGGATTAAAAATAACTAATTTACATTTTTTTAAATTCCCTAATTTTTTATTCTTTAATATCTGAATTCAAAAAACCTTTAGTTTCTATATTCTAAAAATCTAGAATTCCTAAACCTTGGAATTCTTAATTTCTTACATCCTAAACACTATATTCTTGAAATTTCAGAAATTTTGAAATTAAAGAGTTTTAAGAATTTTAAAATTTTAGAATTTCAGAATTATAGAATTTTAGAATTTGGAGTTCTAGAATGGTTAGACTTTTGAAATTTTAGAATATAGTTTTTTTTTTATTTGTAATTTTTATAAAAAAATCTGAACTTTTCATTTTCTCGGAAGTTTATATTCTTAAATTTTAAAATTTCTGATTTGATTTTTTTAGATACAATTTTAAAAATTTATGCATCTAATAGAGTCCAAAACTTAAAGAACCAAAAAAAATTACGCAGAAAAAATCCGAAAGCATTTTTTTATTCAAGAGCTCTTAAGTTTAAAAATGTGTTACATAAAATAATAAAATATATTTTTTTTAATTCTTGAATAAATTCTTAGTTTCTTAAATTCCTAAACCCTAAATTCTAGAAATTTTAGGTTTCTGAAAGTTAGTTATCAGAGAATTTTAGAATAACAGAATTTTAGAATGATTTACTTTTGTGATTTTCGGATTTTTTAATTTATCTTTGCCTTGAAAATTTATATTATGTTTTTTTAAGATTTAATATTTTTTAGTTAGGGATTTTAAAAATTAAGCATTTAATAGAGTTTTAAATTATTTATAAGAACTTAAAAAAATGACGCAACAAGCAAAATAAAAAAAGGAAATTTCAAAACTTTTTATTTTAAAATTGTGGGAATTAAACTACAATTTGTTTTTAGATTTACAGTTTTTTTTTATTTCTTAATTATTAATTCTTGAATATCTGAATTCAAAAAACTTTTGATTCTTGAATTTAAAAAAACCTTGAAACCCTAAATTCTATTTTTTTTAAATCCTAAACCCTATACATTATTCTAAAAATTTCCTGATTTTTTAATTTCGGAATCGAAGAATTTCAAAAATTTTAAACTTCATAATTGTAAGATTTAAGGATTGTATAACATTAGAATTTCTGAATTTCTGAATTTAAAAAAATATTAATTTTGGATTTTTTAAGATTTAAAAATGTGGATTTTAAACTTTTTAAATCTTTGCCTTTGTAGCTTTGTATTATTAATTTTATGATAATTTTTGGTTTTATTTTTTAAAGAATTTCCTAAATTTTAAAATATTCGAATATTTTTGAATCTACATTGTTAATTTCAAAATTTCTGTGTTTTTTTGCGTTGCTTCCGAGATCCGTACTAGCCTTAAAACTGAGATGTTAAAAAAAAGTGTGAACCCAACAAGTAAATAAAAAAATCAGCAGAAACCAAAAAAAGGAAGCTCAGATTAGTGGTGATAATGATGCGAAAACGTACGATAAAGCACAAAAGTGTCAATTAGAGCAGAGAGATGGAGAATAGTTTATAGTTTACCAGACTGTTTTTCTTTAGCGCTATCATAGGTTCGGCCAGGTGGTTAGCTTAGCTCTTGTTTCTTGTTATGTTAGGTGAGTGTTTGTGTGTGCTTTACTTTAGCGTCCAAGCTCCCATTGGCTGTTCGACAGGGACAAATCACAATACAACCACACCACAGCAGCAGCAACACCCGCAGCAGCGATACCAAAACCAGAAAAATTGAGTGTTTTTTGTTTTGTTTAATTCATGAGCAATTCGAGTGATAATGATGGGTACGAATTTAACGGCATTTTTTTATTTAGACGAGCGACATGAAAAGAACAGATAACAGAGCGAAGAGAAAATGTTAAGTATTTGGCTTGTTTTTAGCAAAGAAACGGGTTCAGGGGAATGACTAGAGCCTTGGTCAAGCGTTCATGTCTACACCGGAAGAGGGGAGAGGTTTGTGATTTACTCACATGGTCAGTTTTTAAGTTTGTATTAACGTCATATTGATCGTCGATGCCGAACCCAAAGTCGTACAAGTCATCTAACTGCTTAGAGTTTTCGAGAGTCTCGTTACTGAAGGGTTTCGGAGCGGCAGTTCCGTCCGAAACGTTCGCTCGGAAGGATTTGCCGGCAAAAGTGGAGAGGAATTCAGTGTTGAAAAGGTACTCCTCGTTGCTAGCTTCCGGCGCGTAGTCAATGTCACAAGCGTTATTGTTAGTATCAAGATCGGCGCCGGGTTCCGCGTTCGGGCCCAGCGAAGAAATGTTAGTGGTTGAGGAGTTTATTTCAAAGTCGAAGCCGTTTTCTTCCAACTTGGCAGACATTGGAACAGTAGACATGCGTTAGTTCTTATTGGGAGGCAGTTGTTGCGGGGATACACTGGTTCTAGACCAAAGCAATACTCACTTGCGCGGCGGCAGTTGGGTTGACTGGAGCCCAGGGGTCCTGGTTAACACTTCCCAGCGTCACGGGGAAGGGCGATTGTTTCAACTGGTTGATGGACGGAACCTAAAACAGTGAAGGCAAAATTTAGCAAATATATATTTTTTTTTCAAACTGGGACAAACGTAAAGCTACCTGTGGTTGATTCTGCTGGAATAGGTTTTTCTGCACCGGCGCCGATTCGCCAAACGGATTGTAGGCCGCGGGGCTACCCGTTGCACCGGGTGCCGTTGAGATAGGCTTGATTAGGTTGTCCAAATTCACCAAGGCCGAGTTTTCCCCGAGGAAGGACGCCGGCGTTTTCTTCGCCGGTGCCGAGGCGGAATTGCTGGTGGAGCTAGTGTTGCTTGAGGACAGCGGGTCCAGATCGTCCAGGAGGGAACCTGTTGGTTAGGGTAAATTTTGAAATAATTTACAGTATTGAATCGTGGACGTAACAAACCTCCGTTGTTGTTTAGGTTGTTATTCACGACATTGTTGCTCCTCTTTGTGATGATGTCGAACTCATCAAGGTCAGATGTAGGCGAGGTAATGGCTCCCACAGGAGATGGTCGGTTGGCAGGAAGCTGAAGGAAGAAAATACTTTCTATCTAAAAAGTTTTAAAATACTCAAAAGTAACATACTGCGAATGCTCCGTCGGAACTTCCGGACACTGGCGCCCATGGATCGTGTTTGGCCGCACCAACGTTAGCTTGCCAAGGATCGGCCGTAGGCACTGGAGTGGCTCGTTTGGGCTGCCACGCGTCGTTTAGAGGCTAAAAATTAAACAACAACTCGTTACTTCTTCTCAGCAAACCGTCAGAATCCTCCTGCTTACCGCACTAGGCGTAGCTGACTTGTTGAGCCACGGGTCGACGTTTCCATTTGTTCCGGCTGGCGCCGTTGCACCAGCACCATTCTGCAGCCATCCTTCGACGGACGAACCGGACGTAACCGATGGCGACTGTGTTCGCAACGGGGCCCAGGCGTCCAGCTGTCCACCCGTTGCGCCAGGTCCTGCTGCTCCCATGAGCGGTGGCTTCGACGATGCTGGCGGGGGCAGGGCGGAGGCACTGTTTAACCACGGATCTGCCACCGGAGGAGACGATGTCCGCGACCAGGGGTCGGTAGTCTGTAGTAGAGCAGGACAAGAAACATGTATAATAACAGAAAATTTAGAGAGTTGAACCGGGCAGAGTCACATTCTAGCAAAATACTTTTATTGAACCAGAACATACCGCTGCTGGTTGCTGTTGCTTATCCGGAATATTCAACGACTGAGTGTGAATTTGAGTTTGTCAGATTTCGTACAGAAAAAAACATTCGAAAACACCTACCTGTGGTCTCGATCCTCCGGCGACAGGCACTCCCCACGGATCAACGCTGGTGGACGGTCCCGGCTGCTGGTGCGGACTGGAAATACCGGCGGCTCCGAACGAAATGTCCAGCAGATCCACCAGAGCGGAACTTTCGGGTTTATCGTCAGTTCTAGAAAAAAACACAAAGTTAGCGTGCTCCTCCCCAAACTTTCTACCTAGTTTATACTTGAAGTCCTGTTCGCTTTGACTCAGTGCCAGCTGCAGCCGCACATCGTCGCTTCGTCGCTTCTGCTCTTCCTGTTCGGCTTCTTCGCGGGACATTGCCATCGCCAGCTGCAGCTGTAGCTCCTCTTCGCCCACGGTTTGCGGCCGAACAAACTCAATCTCGGAAACTGGTCGACCTGCTGCTGCAGCAGCCGCCGCCGCAGCGGCCGCCGTAGGTTCACCCTCACCCCAGTTGGGCGGCTAAAAACAAAACGCAACTGGGTTAGCGCCCAAAATGATCAACGATTGCTGAATATCTACCCGTGAATCTCGCTGGGTTGGTCCGTCGATGGATCCGTCCGACCCGAATCCGCTGGCCGTCCTGGCAAAACGTTCCTTCGCCTTGAGGGCCCGGGCGCGTTCATTTTTCAATCTCTCGTCATCCTTCAGCAGGGACACCAACTGTTTTGCCTTCTCACGGACGTGCATTCCTTGGTCCTTACCTTCTTCCATGTACTGAAAATCCTTCAACGTTTGGATGGCATAGATGTTCTCCTTGCACTGCTGCGCGACCTTTTCGGTGCCGGTTTTGATCAGATATTCCAGCAGCAGCAAGGCCTTGTACACGTGGCGCCAGTTCTTGCCGTGATCGTTCGTTCGCTTCCAGATCATTTGCATAATCTCCGAAAAGGCCACCACGTTGTACGTCAGGTCGGCGATCTCCGCCATGATCGTGGAGGACGGTCCCCATGGATCGTTGGAGGTCGCCTCGCGTACCTTGATCTGTGCATCGGAATAGTTGTGGGCAAGGTTCTTGATGTTCCTGCGTATGCCAGCAACGTTCATTTGCGTGTCGTTTCGTTTCACTGAAAGGTGGGGGGAAGGTGCACAGCGTGAAACAACATTCAAACACTTCTAGCAAACTGAAGGTCAATTGAAAAAGTGATTAAAGTTTATGCCAGTCGATCTGACGCGTTGTGTTTTATTATACGGAGAGTAGGTTTTGAGACATTTCCAGGAAAGTTCAAGTTCAAGCGAAACATATTACTACATTGAATTTTTACAGATCTTCACTGCTCATGTTCGCAAAAATGTCCCATATACATATTTATCTCTTTTGATCTACTGATGCAATCTGGTTCTAAAGCATGTGAAGTATCAGAAAAGCACACAAATTTAACTCAGTACTTTGTTCCAGAAATTCACGAATATTTAACACGTAGACTTAAGGAGGTATCAGACTACGACAACCAAACAAAAAAACTCGCACTTTTCCGAGTTTGACAGTTTGCCAAACTTGCAAACAAAGCTAAATGTATGCAAGGTGACGTTTCTGCAATCAAATGCAAACAAACAAAGCTGGCGAAATGTCAGACTGTCAAAAAAGTGTTAGTTTGTTTGTTGTTTGTCATAATTTAATACCTGCTTTATGGGTGAGACGTTTTTCTCAGCTTGCTGTTTTGCATAGGGGATTTTTATACGACATGGGTACTGCCATGTCGAATTATTTTGTGGGCAAAAGTATTTGAAGAACGTTGCTCAAAGCAAGGCAGAAAAAAATAAAAAAGATCATTTAAAAAAAAATAATACGGCAGTCTCAAAATAAGCAATTTAGTATTTGCTGCTAGTATCAACTAGAAAAAAAGGTACACCATGCTCAAACTTACTCGTGGTGCTAATGATTGCTGCTGGTGGCTACCCGAAGAGAGATGATGCTGGAAGTAGCACTATTAGCGAAACTTTATGCGTGAACAATATAAACTCGTATCGCCGCGGCCGGTTGGATGAATTACGAGATGTTTGCGTGATTGCGTATATGTCTGTGGCTAAAGGTGGTGTTGTTGTTGTTGTTGCAGCTACTGCGGGCACCCCCCCGAGAGTGAGTGAAAATATGTTGTCAAACAGGAGTATGCTTCGTGTCCAGAAACTGGCTGCTGCTGGTGATGTTGGTTGATTGATTGATTGGTCGATTTGATGAGTGGACTTTTGATAGTCTACTAAACTTTCTCTCGCAAAATAACACGCACTCACAAGAACACGAACCTAGTGTTTCTCCGGATTTTTGTTTGGTTCTTATTATCAATACACGCAGGTTTTAGAACTGCTCTATGTTAGTTATTTGAGGGGAACAATCATTGCGCGCAGCACTGTAAATGGAGAGCAAAAAAAAAAGGTTGTGATTTTTGTCATAGTATTTTATTTAATTAAAGTATATACAAAACAGTTAGTTCCCTGCAAGCTGTTAGTACACAAATGAGTCCTACACAAAACAAAAAATATATATATCCACCATGCATTAGCGGCGCGAGCAAACTATAAATCCGATATCATCCGCTTTACTTTACTGCTTCTAGTGCCAGTGATTCACGACTACTTGGGCTAGGTCGTTGACTTGGTAAAACGCGAATGGTTCAGTGCTTCCTTTTTCATTAACTTCAATGGGGTAAGCCCATTCTACAACATTTGGTAGCCAAACAGTCTCACGTTAATGATATTTGCACTCAACATTTGTTCATCAAGCAGTCTGAGCGTTATCTTTTTCACCTGCAACATCTCCTTGAAAGTTTATTAACGGCTTGTTCAACTCAAATATGTCGCAGGATTCTTTCCCACAAAAAAAGTGTTGTTATGCTTCCTGGTTGGAATGCTAAGCAGGACTAAACCGTTACCACACGGGACAGGTTGGCTCCCCACACCTCGCGTAATTGAATTAGTTGTGACCGTACACAGTTACGGTGACCCGATGACGCGGATGTTCCGTGGGACAAATGTATGCAAAAAAAGTATAGTGGCTGGCGCAATAATCACACATTATGGTTTGCAAAAAAATCAATAAAGCGTGTGAAATGTATATCTTTGGTGTGTGTTAGAACCATTTATTGTTAGTTGATTTGCCTTTTTTGACGTAGATTAGAATCACAAGAATCAGTTAATTTTTCTGCCAAATTTAGCATTCAAAACGGAAATCAAAAACATATAAAACGATTTGCTAAACATTCTGTTGTTTTTATGGAAATTCCCCCTTTCCTCGAGCTTGGGAGTTTAGGTGTTAATATAGCAGAAACCCAACTGGATGTGACTGCTGCAGAAATAGCAGCATCTATTAGGCGTCATCCATAAAGTATGTCACGCTCTAGAGGTGAGGGGGGTCTGAGAAAAAGTGACATTGCTTGTTATAAGTATAGGGAAAGCGTGACAAAGGGGGAGGGGGTAAATTTTGGCTGATTTTAGCGTGACGTATTTTATGGATGAAGCCTTATCGTTTCAGAAGTGATTGACGGAGACTGAACATGTTTTTTAGACAATTCCAAAATAAGAGTAAGTAAACAAAGGGTTGTATGTGACCGAAGTCTGAAGGTGGTATACCATTGCGGAAGGCTTGCAAAGCTTGTCAAAACCTTGTTTCGAAAAGGTTGCTTAGAAAAAAATCAAAGTTTTCGTCTTTGAGGACATTTGCAAGTAAAGCTGGGATTGAGACAGCCCCTGAATTAATGTTTCTTTACATTGTTTACACTACGAAAATTGCTATTTTAAAAGGATACGAAGAACACAGCTAGATCAGTAGGAAATTCTACCGAAATAGAAGAATGGAACTGCCTTATAACTAATAACTCTACAAATTACAAAACTCCTCCCGTTATTTGAAGTGAATCAAGGCACATGGAGCGAATTGAAACAACACAACAATCATGTTTGTGTACAATATTTTGATGTTTCTTAATGCAAACTCAACACCCACTCCAACGAATAATCTTCGCGGTAAACTTTACACAGTAGGCCTGGCCGCTTCAACGTTTGTGAGGTCCCAATCCATTCTAATGAAATGGCGCACTACAAATGTTGATAAACGGATAGAAGAATGCCATCCGTAATCTAACTTAAGGGATTCTTTAGGATTCCTTCGAAACATGGTCTGGTTTGTATTAGTTTGTTTAGATTAGAATATTTTGATATTCAAAACAGGCCAAAACAAAAACATTGTAGTCATTCCTTTGTGGACCACCAATCGGTGAGATACTCCTGTATATTAGCTCCTGAAAAGTGCTTAAAAAGTGCAAAAATGCCTCACGGCAAGAAAAAGAGGCGGTCCTCACCAACAGGATCGGCAGATTTGAAGAAGCTAAAGAATGCCGAAGCGCTACCTGCAAAGTCAGGCAAGGACGCTCAAAATTTGTTTGGAAACCAGTTCGCTACCCTCCCTTCCCTGTGGACGTGAGCGAGAAGGAAGAATTTGAACGATGGGAAAAGTTGCCACCCATTTTTGTAAAAACATCGTCATCGGATTCGGTGCGAAAGTGGCTGACCGGGTTTATCAAATCTGGTGTTTTACGAGCATCCATTCGGTTCGGGCAATTTTCAACATCATCGTGTCTTGGGAACGTTATCGTCCAGTGCACCGTGAGGTGACACAGTGTTCGAACTGTTTGCAGTTTGGACATGGTGGAAGGAACTGTTTCATCAAGAGCCGTTGTGCAACCTGCGGAGGTGAGCACAAAACTCAAGATTGCAACACAATCAACGAGAACATCGAAGCGAAATGCTTCAATTGCGGCGGCGTCCATTCGACCAAGAATCGAAGCTGCCCAAAACGAGCTGAGTTTGTAAAAATTCGGCAGCAAGCGACGACGAAGCACCAACCAAATCGCCGCAAAAAAAAACCAACCAATATCAACGGGTGAAGGCAGTAGTGACCTGTTTTCACCACAAGGGACCATCCCTTTTTTGTATGGATCGTGGACAATTGCCATACCCCCCCCCTCCCCCTAAAGTGTCCACGTGGTTTATGGATGGTCCCCAAGAACTTCTGAACATTTTCATCGAGATGACAACAACACTGCGTGGGTGCAAAACTCGCCAGGAACAAGTGAGAACGCTTGGAGCATTCATCTTAAAATACAGTTCGTAGTTTACTCGTTCTAATGATTTTGAATATTTCAATGAATTTACTTTTTTTTAGTTTTAAGTTAGGATTAGTTCTTAAAGTGATTTTTTTCTTTTTTACCAAAATGTATTCGATTAAATGCAAAAATGTAAAACAATTTGAAATAAATACATGAATGTGAACAGTAATAATAAAACGAAAAATACAACAGAGATGAAGAGCATTAGGCTATACCACTTAGCATGTAAAAGAAATGTAATTATTATAAGAAAGTTCAATAAAGACATATTTAATTTCAAAAATTTCAAAAAAAACATTGTAGCTTTCATGTGGGTTAAAAACTGATGCCTCAATTCATAATGTATAACAGAACTAGAAAAAACTACTGTAAAATAATGTAAATGAGTTCTGGCAGATTTTTCTGATTTAGCTTTTTGTTAAAATGTTAGAAACATAATTCTGACCAACCAGGGATGTTTGCTGAATTAGACTTTTTTTAATTGAGAGGTTTGAAGCCAACGAAAAAAGGAGCGCTTTCAGTTTATTTGCCTTCATTCCGAGAAGATAAGGATTTTTTTTACAGGCTAACTTAAACACGACTACGTGAAGAATTCCAATTTCGTACAACAAAATCCACACAAGTATTTCAAGTTTTGGTGTTTTAATTTTTTCTTAAATAATCAAAAATAAATGTTACATCAAAGTGCAACGAAAAAATCAGCACTGATTCCATTGACAGCCCCGAAAGAATCCACAAAAGTGATTCGTACAGTCCAACATGGTTTCGTCCACCTGTTCGTTTTCTTTGCGGTGCGGGTGTCGATTGCATTTTTGTTCGGCATAATGCCGTGGGCGGAAATCGATCCGGACGCACCACTGGCAGGCCGGAGGATTTTGCATGCGGTTGCTAATCGGTTGACCACCAAATGGTTCCGATTAATGTTTTGCGGTTTGTCGTACTGCAGCAGGACACGGGCAGATCGATAGAAACTTTCTGCGTCATAACAGTATGGAAATTATATCTAATTAAGGGTGGATTATCCTTAAAGCGTCCCCTTCCCTTTGAGACGATGGTTCTGCCGACCTTGACGGGCAATACCGAACTCGACGAGCAATCAATTGACAAATACGTCTAAGGTCACACATGCTGGCTGCTGGTAGAAAGCCGGCCATGTGTGGGGATTGTCAATTTACACCTGATACGTTTGTGTGTGGTTGGCCACCTTCCTTTGTCGTCGGTGTATAGTTTACTTATCTTATCGTTATCACGGAACCTTCCAGCAGCAAGTCGATGACTAACGGAACACAGCGTTAGGTCGAGAATTTTGAGCTGTTTCAACGCCCAACATTGGCGTACGACAGACGCAGTTTTTCTGTTCTGCTTTGTCTGTGTGCTGGTTGGTTGAGGTGCTGCATGAGCAATGTGCAAACCCAGTTTTTTTTTTCTGGTGAGGGAAAATAACAGCTTTATGGCGGCGCCAGCGACATATTGCACAGACATGAGACTACAATAGAGTTATACAAAAAGTTATATGAATGTCCTCACGCTTTAACCCGCGTATCCTGCAACGTGACCGCTAGAACAAGTAAATATAGTCAGCATTACATTAGGTAACTGATGGTCGATGCAGGGCGTGTTACTTGTTACGACCTAAAATCCTCGTAATTCGATACACGTCTTCAAAGTTAGCTGAGAGAAATTTACATCCAACTGCAACCAGGTATGCAGCCTTGATCTCACACTCTTGAGCCAAGCGGCAATGTATGTAATCAGAAACCAGCCAACATAATGTGTAAATCAATCACTCGGAACAGCGCCAGGAAAAGGCATTTCACTTGTTCGCGCTGAACGGTCAATTCCGAAAGGGGCTATCTTACGTTTTTGCATTCCACACCAGGAAGTGGGAGAGACAGTCAAATTTTGCGCAATCATTGTTTACCAAAATAATTCGATCGCAACTGAATCTTAATTAGGCCGATCGGAGAACCTGCTCTGCATAGTGAAGTTTTCGCGAGACTTCCTTTTCAAGGCCTTTCGCCGCCTGGGGCAGACATGCACACGCACACTTTCCGTACTGAGTAGTTGACCGGCCACCACAGGGTCATGTGTGTTGTACGAGGACTCGGATCAAGAGGAACGTGACGTGCCTTAAATAACAGCTTTGAAGCTCTCTGCGAGTTAAGTTACTTTATTTAGCCAGTGGCAATGACGATTGATGACGAATTTTTAACTTGTTTTTAAATTTGACAGCAAAAGAAGCACGGATTTTTGTTATCTGAGTTCTTATCGAATTTTGACATTGCAGATACGACCGGACAGTGTAAATTTAATTCGTTAGTGTTTTGTATTTGTGAGTTGCGTGAGAAATAACCAGTAAAATGGGTGTTGTTAATGTTCCCGTTAGCCATGAAAAGTGACGCCCACCTACCGGAAGCAAAATAAATCCTTTATCCGGAAGAACCATGAATCACGCTTGAGAAAGTGAAAGTAAAAGTGCAGCAAAGGCACACTTACCGAACGTCTCCGAAGCAGCAGCTTTGTGGTACAAGCCAAAATCATGCAAAATTGGGAATTTGCGTAGGTGTCCGGCGATGTTCCGGGGGGCCACGGCAGGAAACTGTAAGCAGTCGCTTACTTTCGATGATGGACGTGTGTGCTCTTCTTGCCTTTTGCTTGCTCACACTGGCGCACACAATTACATCAACTAAAGTCCAGATATTTCTACAACCTCCGCTGCTGGTTTGCCCCTCCTCTTCTAATGCTGCGGAGGCCTCACTTTTGGAACGGGATTTTCACTGTTTCTATGTCGGAGATGCACTCTGCAAAACAAAAGTAAAAACGAGTCCTTCTTCTAGCGTTGAACTTGAATGATTCAGGAGGAATTTGGTCGCCGTCCCCGTCCCACTGGTCACTTCCTCAATTTGTTTTCCACGGTGGAGCTCAGCTCTCCTTTTTTTTACGTCGCCACCACAATTACACACAATATACGGTATATTTACAACGCGATTGAATAAAAGCTCTGCTGTCAGACACCCACACAGGTGCGCATCATTTTGACGTTTGCTTCAAACAACACTTACACTACCACAGACACATTCATTCATTCCAAAAAGGAGCTTTCGGTGGCGAGATTGATGCACCAACAGTGTTGCCAAAAGCAAAGTTTGTCGAAGACTTAAAAATTTGGTCGTGCCTGTTTTGAAAATGGCCCAGAATGGTTTTTATATGTATTTTTATGAAGAGTATGAATAATTTTCTCCTCTTGTAAGCGAAGTACGGAGCTTGAAAGGAACGCGGTCAAGAAAAGTTGTACATTCTTAAAAAAATCGAATATAAAAAAATTAATAAAAATCGATCATAATAAATAAAAACTCAAAAATTGTAACATTAAAAAATCCTAAATTTTTCAATGCCGCTATTTTTATTATCATCTTTTTAGAGTCATATTATTAGTTGGCGACCCAAATTTTGAGAAAAAATTAAAATTGCGTGATTATATTATCTGGAGCAAAATTTTGACGAGGACTTAGGATAATCGAGTACAAAATGTGTCTATATTTTTAAAATTTCTAGAAAAAGTTAAAAAAAAACTAATTTTATTTTGGTTCTTTAGTTTTTGATTTTTTCAGGTCTGATTTCAAAAATCCATAAATTCATAAACTTCAAATATTATATACGATCCGAAGATCTCGGAAAAAATCACTTCGGATAATCGAATAAGGCTGGTACAAATATTTTTAAAAGTTTTTGTCACCCCCTTCAAAATTGGCCCGAAAAATCTGGGGGCAAAAAAAATATTTTTACAATAAACTTCAAAATTTCAATGAAAATTCAAGTGCAACCAGCTGAAATCAAATTAAAATACATTCTTCTGCGCTTAAAACCATTTTTAGCATGTTTTGGGTTTATTAAAAAATCTTAAGATTTTTTGAAAATTTTCGATGCAAAATCTTTTTTTTCGAAACAATTTTTGTTTTTGTCAGATCTTAGATTTTTTGAAAACAAATGATTGCAAAACAACTGAACTGGTGTAAAATGCATTTTAAAACACTTTTTTTTATTTAAATGTGAAGACTATGGCTTGTTATTTAAATTTTTATATTTTTTAATTTTTTTGCCCCCCCCCCCCCTTGACCTCGGCCAGGGCCGAGGGACAAAAACTTTTTTAAATATTTGCATCGGCCTAATGAAAAAAACTATTTTTTCTTTGCCTTATTTTTGATTGTCGAGCATAACTACCCTAAAAAAATTTGGAATGTTTAATCCAAGATGGTGGCCAAAATGGCTGTCACAACATATTGAAAAAATAAATTTTTAATTTAAAAAGCAATCAAATAATCAAATTTAACTAATATGAAGTCGTAGAACTCGACTTTGATGTCAAAAGTAAAAATAATTAAAAAAAAAAACAAAAAAAAGTTTGGTCATGATTCGATTATCCGAAGTTTTATAAAAACCTTCGGATAATCGAAACTTAGGATAATCGGGTCTGGACTGTATTTTCAATTTTGTTCAAAATTTATTTTAATTTTCAAAATGTCTGAATCCCAAAACTTTGAAATTTCAAAATTGCAGATCTGTTCTGGTTTAAATTTTAAAAATTTGAAGGTCAAAGATTTTTTTTAATTTAAGTTTTTTTTTTAAATTTCATAGTTTCTGAATATTCAGTTTTTGAAAATTTCAAGTTTTGTCACAATGTTTTTTTTTTTTTTTGCAGAAAATTGGCGAAATTCTGCCGAAATTAGAACAACTTATCGCTCAGCAGAAATAAATGCCGCGTCTCGGCAAATTATTAGGCATTATGCCGAAAAATGGAAGCTACCAAATATTAAGTAGTTGAGCTCTGTGTAAAGAGGGTGTCAAACTAAAAAGTGACCCAGTTCGTTTGACAACAGTTGGTGTCAAACCATTGGAGTTTCAGTGTACTTTATAACCAAGCGGAAATGAACATGAAAAATAGTTGCAAGAAACATCCATAATAATAATAGTAATTATTATTGTTATTTTGGTTAGTCAAATATATTGTATTCAATTCCAAATTTTAAACCAACGTTGAGCACTCTTAATAATTATTGATAAAAAGTTTTAAACTAACAGGCTCTGGTCGCAAATAAACAATCATTTAACTTTCTTCTGGCAACACTGCGCGGAGCTGGTGACGGCGACAGAAGACTGGCCCAAGAAAAATATTCACACCTCCCCCACCCCCTCTTGCACTACCGTGACCACTCTCGTGAGCAAAAAATTTTTCAGCCCACTTTTTTCGAACAAAACAGGCGCTTCCCACGGTCAAAAACGCCAAAATCTCAAGCATATTCCATGCTGCCAACCTTCAACACAACCGGAACGATTTGGGGTCACTTTAAATTTGCACAATATGTTCTAAACACGGCGGCGGTGTCCCGAAATGAAACGGTAAATTAAAATTTCCTCGCTGACTAATTGGGAATTTCGTGTGTGAAGCTCTCCCGATTGCGTACAAACACGGACTGACTGGCTGGTGTCTCTCTCTGTAGTACTGGCTCCACTGATGGAATCGGACTGTCATCGCGGGGGGTCGCCGTTAAAATACGTAGGGTTGTTGGTTCAAAATAAAGGCAGAGAAACGTTTCGTAATTTTTGGGGGATTCCGAGTTGTTGTGCGTAAAAAAAGCTCGCGTCAAACTTGCTGAAGGGGTGATTCAACTAAGATAATTTTACTAACTTTTGTTTCAGTGTAGTTTTCTGTTTACTTTGAAGTTTGTTTCGTTACGGGTCGGCGTCTGTTCCTGATTTTGGAACCACAATTTTGAAAATTTATTTTATTAGTTCAAAAATTAGGGAAAAATCAAAATGATGTCGTTTCGGCAAATCGTATGTTTTATTCTGTCGCTTTTATCGTTTATTTCGGTATTTTATTCGGTTGGCCGATTGGCTTTATTTTTGGCCGCGCCCGTGCAGAGGAATTCCAAAGATGTCCTGCTTCAGAATCTGCTTGACGATCAATCTTTACTAAAAGTTACGCTCTTTTCGCTGCTTTTTAATGCAATTTGGATAGTTTTGTTTGTGCTGCAGCACAGCTTCATGAAAACGGAAGCGGTGAAAAATGTGTGGCGAAAGCTGGGCCTCGAACTGGCGGAACGAAGCATCTACAACATCTGTTCGGCGTATTGCTTGCTGGTAAGTTTTGGATCTAAGAAACTTTACATTCTTGCATTAAAATTCACATTATTAATTTCAGATTCTGCTTAAAAATTGGAAAACCACTCAATCGTACCAGCTGTGGTTTGTCGACGTTCAATCCAGTTCCACGCTTTGGTGGACATTCGTCGCCGCTCACATCCTCTCCTGGGTCGTTGTCTACGCCGGAAGTTTGCTGATGGATTTGCCGGAAATGATTGGGCTGAAACAGATCTACTACGACGTGAACGACCTTGCACCTCCGATGAGCTACAAATCGCGCGAACTCCGCAGTTTATACAACCGTATGCGCCATCCTTCTTTCGTGGGATTATCCGTAGTGCTGTGGATTACCAATTGTATGAGGTGAGTTTACGAGAATCTGTAGCGAACCTGATTTTAAATTTTTGTTATTTTTTTTTGTAGTCTTGATCGTCTTTTGCTCGCCGTTATTTGGACCGCCTACATGTATTTGTCTTGGAATACAAACAGAACAGACTTGGAATACCAAAAATACCAGCTATCCAGAAAGAAGGTCGAATTGGCCGGAGTTAGCGAGTAATAGATTGTGTGCCTCTTGAATAAATATTCACTATTTATTTATATCAAAAACTAATTTCTAAGGCTACCAAATCATAACTTTTTTTTTCCACGCGCTGCCATTAATATTAACAATATATTTCCTTTTAAAAAATCTTGTATTTTCTACACCAATTTGAGAAATCCTTTGACCGCGTCTCAAGACAAATATTTAATGTGAAGCACATTTGCTCACTACGAACAGTGTATGAATAAACATTGAAACAAGAATGGACTCAAAACGGATGGAATGAAAGCTACTGATCAACATATGCGTTGATTTTAGTATTCTCTCGCACTCTTCCTCTCCCAAGCATCTTGACGCTCACATATTCTACGCCCTCCAGTGTTCGTTAGTCGGTTTATCCAGTCAGATCGGAGAGTGACTTAAATCATGGCCAGCATCGTATCGCGATTCCTCAAACGCCGTTTCACACTTGCAGCATTGTCCATAATTTTATACTGGATACTTTCATCGCCGTACAACACGTTCGAAACCGAAATCGTCCTGCACGGGACCAAGCCGGAAGTCGTGTGGGAATACGTGGCCGATTTCAGCAAAATGAAAACCCTGAATCCCACCATGTAAGTGAAAAGTCGCATGCGCAAACACTTCCTGTTTGAGCGGGGCGGAGGAGAAATTTGATAACAATTTGGAGGAATGTCGTTACAGCTTGGATTTCAACATTGTGAAAGATCACGGCAACGTCCATCACTGGCAGTACTCGGTAGAGTATACGGAACGACTGTCCCACTGGCCGTACTCGAAAAACGTAGCACTTGGCCATTTCTCCGTGCGTAAGCTACCGGAAGCAGAGGGCGGACAGTATTCTGTGGCTTCAACTCATAAAACCTGCTTTCTTTTGGGACTGTTTTGCTGTAGGTGTTTTAAAGGTCATTTTTATAGAATCCAGATGTTAATAAAATTTTATTTTTATAGTAAACTCTGAAGGCGAATTCAAGATATCGTACCTCAACGAGCACGACACATACTGCCAGGAGACTGTGAAATATCAGTGTCCGTTTTTGTTTGGACGATTCTGCCGGCGAGAAGTGGAATATCAGCGAACGGCCATCATGGGAAACCTGCAAAAGCATTTCAAAGTAAAAACGCATTGAAAAGTTAGTGAATTTTTTGCCATTCTTAAGTTTAGATGAAATAAAATAATTTTGATGTTTAAACTATTTCGAAATAGCTTGAAGTTGAAGCAACGTTTTTTTTAAATTTAGTACAATCTGCCAGATATTGGTACAGTACGGTAGCCACCAATGTCACTCAATCGGAAACTGGCAGCACTGCCAGCCAAAAAGCTCTCTCCCACACTGCAAGGCATGGCTTTCTACCTAAGGTACTCGCGATTGAGTGTGTAGTAGTGGGTTGTCAAAATCGATATCTCTGACTCTCTCACTCCACTGACACTGACTTTGTTTATGTTTTGGTTTTCCGGGCACGGTCCATTGTTCGTTTGTTATTGTTTTGGTTTTAGTGGCACGGAGTCATGCACTCACACTAATGCAAAGCAAGATCGCGAGTACCTATGATATACAGCCTTGACTGCAAGGGGTGATTCACGGTTGCACTTTTGACAGTTGTCTTTGTGTTTGTAAATATTCGATTGCCACCAAAATCATGCTGGTCCAGGGTCTTCTTCCGTGATTCATTCAGTTCCGCTCAATGGAAGGACCCAACCTGGACCACTCGACTGCGATTCCGGGATCGGTAGTGGAGAAATTGGCGCCCCATCAGCTCGAAGGAATTCGGATTATTCACCGCGGACTGGCACAGGTAAAAACTTGACTTAAAAAATTAGGCTAAGCCAAATGGTGAAATGGACTTATATTGATTGCGTTTTACAGAATAACGGGTTTATTCTGAACGATGAATCAGGCCTGGGGAAAACGCACCAGGTAATCGGGTATTTATCGGCCGTAAGTGCAAGCTCTGATAAGATTGCAATAATCTGCAGCAGTTTGCAGAGGATACATCACTGGATTTATCACATTGAACTGCTTACTAAATTGGACTTTACTGTTGCTGGAGAAAACATTGGTTTATCAGATTATGCATATCATCAGATAGTTCTTACAACGAGCGAAAATTTCCATCTTCTATCTAAGCAAGTTGCAATCAAATTGCTCGTAATTGATGAAACAAAAGGAACCAAATTTGACACCGCGTTGCTCAAAGCAATAGCAAATTTTACCACGGCGAAAAAGTTGTTTCTCCAAAGCAATAGTTTGATAGACGATCTCCCAGATTTTTCAACAAGACTGAAGATTTGCCGTGTGCAGTATTTTGCGGAAATACTGCAAGATTTAATTAACCAGATACTTCTATCGAAGCGATCGCCCAAAAAGGCGCAAAAGTTGAAGCTTTTCTTCCTGACCAGAAGTGTCTACATCCGGCGTTTCAAGTCAAACTACAAGCGAGATCTTCCTTTGGTCGAAAAGGGCACGTTCAAGTCTAACCTTGAGGCTTGGAAACTTGCAAGAGGATTCCAAATTGAACCCGAAGCCGTACCAACTCAAAGATTTGCTGAGTTCACCATGGACACCATTGAAGCGAAGAAACCCGTCTTGGAACCATTCGACGGAGGAGAACACGCGACTGAAGCCGACGAAGATGCTAGCTTGAATCGAGCACTGATTGGAGAGGAAGGCAACGAAGATGTCGATGCCGTGGAAGCAGCCACATTGGTTCATAAAGAGAGCGAACCGCTTTTCGATTTTGAAGCAAGCACGGAGGATATGCCACACTTGGTAGTGGAAAGCTCGGATTCCGAGAGCAAAGTGTCCACATGCACCGTTCCTGAGATGCCACAAGGTTAGTTTTGAAGCTATAAATTATATTTATTCCAAAATTTTGTTCAAAAATCCCAACAGTCTTGCACTTTATTCCAGGCTCTCCATCCAGATCTCCGGCCACAAACTTTGAAGTACCTGAAACGGAATCATCCTCACAGAAGACTGAACAACAAACGGACTCGGAAGGCTACCTCGAGTTCGGACAGGCCCTGGGTTGTTGCAACTCGGAATCGGAAATTTCCGCGGATACAGTCATTGGCAAAGCCGATCACCAGCCCTCGATTCTAGAGGAAAAGTACAACTTTCCGATCGATCGTTTTCTGCGCCGAAAGTCCTCGTCCTCGAGTGAGGCTCAGATTGTGTCAAAAGAAAGTGTCGCCAAAAGCCCAGCCGTATTTGTGTCCAGCTCAAGCTCGAACGGTCCAGCACGGGAAAAATCGCCTGATTTGTTTACCGATACCGAAGATGAGCTGGATGAGACGGCAAAGAAAGACTCAATCGACGATACGATAACAAAGCTGCTTATGAAAAGTCCTGTTGATTTGGACAAAACAGTGTCTCAACCCGCCCCCAAATTCCCAAAGAATAACGTAAGCACGCCAATATCTAAGCTCATTCACGCACAACTGCAAACAACACCCGGAAGTTCAACCCAAGACGCCTCGTCCGATGACATGTTTGCCGATGTAACGGTACGAAAAGCTGCAGATCCCAACCGCACGGACGTGTTCGAAATAACCGACAACAACGCGTTTGGCAACCAAATTTTAGTACACACCGAACGAGCCTGCATGTCCCCGCTGCAGCAAGACTCGGAATCCGATGTTCAATTCGTAAGTGTGGTTCGCCAACCGGACGATCCGATCGAGATCGTAGATCTAGACACGGAAGTGAGCACACCGAAAAGTCAAACCGGAAGAAATGTGCATAAAACGCCATCGACGACCGGTTCGGGCGGAACTCCCCGTGGCTGGTTGACCAAGAGTAGCCGCCACTCATCGGACGGTGGTTCGCCGCGTACACCAACAAACTCAAAACGCTCAACCAAGTGCCGCCGAAGCGACCACGGCAGTGGAAGTGGCTTCAAGCGTAAGAAACTTGATAACTGGTTCCAAGACGATGACGATCGCGGTGCGGACGGCGAACGAGCTTCGACGAGCGTGAACAAACGAAAATCGGCTCCGGGAGGAAGCGGAGGTGGCAGTAGGAAGGTCTCGCCGCGGAAAAAGTGTTTCCAAGAGAGGGTTTTACACCGATTTAATCAAATTCTAGTGTCACCAACGGGGTTTGATAGTGACTTTGAATAAGTGTGTCTGTTTTTTTTTGCAGTTGAGTATTATTAATAAAACATGTTTACCTACAATAAAGCATTGCAATGTGTTTCCTTGCTACTACTCTAAAATAATACTTTATTCGATTTAATGGGATTTAAAAAAAACAGCGATTTGAATTACATTTTATCAATTGATATAAATATGATATGAATACAACTTCCTCGGCTGCTGTGCAACCATGCTCATCCTCCTTATTTAGACCCCAAATATAAACGTGGGTGCGGGTTGCTTAAAATGATTCCATACCATTTATATCCGGTATTTTATGTAGGGACCATCCTCATCCATAAACCACGTGGACACTTGTCTTTGGAAATCTCAACCCCCTTCGTCCGGTATTTTATGTAGGGACCATCCTCATCCATAAACCACGTGGACACTTGTCTTTGGAAATCTCAACCCCCTTCGTGATCAATTGTCCATACAAAAAAACTTGTTTGTATTGAGCGTGGACAATCTCCATACAAACAAGTTTTGCTAGAACTTTTCAGTTTTTGTTTTGAAATGGAATACTATTCGATTCTTTTATTTTTGGTACAGAAAATTAGGCTGTTTTGTCGTTCAATAAAGACAGTCAAAGTAAGTGGTTTAACGACGAAATTGCAAAAATATTTTTTTGCAATTCCGCTGTGAAACTGTCAACTTTTCCTGTCCTTCTGAAGAAATGAAACGGCCTACTTTTTCCTACCAAAAATAACAGAATCGAATAGCAACACTTTTCAAAATAAATGCTTAAAAGTTCTACTTTTCAGCACTGAAATGAGTGCTGAAAAGTTGAACTTTTCAGCACTTGTTTCGAAAAGTAAAACTTTTCAACATTTTTTTTATTTAAACGATTTATTGAAAACATACATGAAAATTTTACTTAAAATTTCACTCAATGGGTGTTTTTCGGAATTGCAAAAAATATTGTATGGAACTCGTTGCAAAACTTGATTTTTTTCAACACTCGTCGTATTTATCCAACTCGGTGAACCTCGTTGGATAAATGTACGACTCGTGCTGAAAAAATCCTCTTTTTGCAACTTGTTGCATAAACTACTATTTGCAATTCCGTCGTGAAACTACTTACTTTTCCTGTCATTCTTGAACGACGAAATAGCCTACTTTTCTGTACCAAAAATAACAGAATCGAATAGCAACACTTTTTAAAATAAATGCTGAAAAGTTCTACTTTTCAGCACTGAAATCGGTGCTGAAAAGTTGAACTTTTCAGCACTTGTTTCGAAAAGTAACACTTTTCAACATTTTTTTGATTTAAACGATTTATTGACAAAATACATGAAAATTTGACTTAAAATTTCACTCAATGGGTGTTTTTCGGAATTGCAAAAAATGTTGTACTCGTTGCAAAATTGATTTTTTCAGCACTCGTCGTATTTATCCAACTCGGTGAACCTCGTTGGATAAATGTACGACTCGTGCTGAAAAAATTCTCTTTTTGCAACTTGTTGCATAAACTACTATTTTAGCTAAACCACTTACTTTTCCTGTCATTCTCGATCGACGAAATGGCCTACTTTTCTATACCAAAAATAACAGATTTCAAAATTAATACCTTTGAAAAGTAACAAATGTTCGAATAGTGCTGAAAAAATCTTCTTTTTGCAACTTGTTGCATAAACTACTATTTCGAGTTATTACAGTGATGAAGACAAGCATATTTACGTGAATGGTGCCAAATGTTGACTACTAAAAACGTTGAAAAATTACACTTTTTGAGAAATTTTACCTTCTAGACAAGAACTATCTCCACGATTTTAAAATTTGGGCATAATAAATACTTTTTAACAAAAAGAAAAAAGAAAAAAAAACTGAACAATCAAATTCTCATCCCTCTCTACCACTGTCAAATGATGGCATTTTTTTTCATCTTAAACACAACTAAGAAAAAAAAATATTAAATATATTTGAAATTATTAGAAAATTTCGCAACACTTTAATTTTCAAAATATTAAAAATCGAATTAACAGTTTCCGAGATATTTTTAGTTGAAACTACGTGACACTTACAGAAATTCATTTTCATCGATTTGAATTCTTTTAAGGCAGGGTCTGCCCGATTTTCAAAGTTCCAGAGAAAAAAACAAAATCTCAGCATTCATATGGAAAAACTAATTATGCATAATGACTTCTTTTGACATGCACAGACTGACAATGATTCATCTAAATAAAAAAAATAAAAAATTTGAAGATCTTGATTTTTTTTTCGAAATTATAAAAATACTACCGTAAACTGGGGTCAATCGGGACACATGGGGCGGATTGGGACAGCATTTTTAACCATGTTGGAGCACAATATTTTGATTTTTTTTGTTGGTTTCGGTTAGAACAGACTCAGGTCAACATAATGTGTACGTCCATTTTCAAATTTAAAAGCTTTAAGTTCTCTAAAAACTGCTGTCCCTATTCAGACTGTAGTCCCGATTCACCCCAGATTACGGTATTGACTTTAATTTCCGCACTATTAACACCACCTTCCGGGGGGAAATCGAAAATTTTGCCTTTTTCCGTACCTTTAAAAAAGTCATGCATTGGGGTGGTTCAAATCCGGGTTTTCTCGGGGCTAGTCCCTGAAATCAAAGATTGGCCCATCACTGGGCTAAATTCCTCCCTCTTGAAGTTTGTATGGGAAAAATCGTCAAAATGTATGGAGAAAAGCAACAGTTTCAGTTTTTTACCTGTGGAAGCCGCAATAACTCCAATTCTTGCCAATTCCTGAAGACATCATGTTTTTTTTATTGTTTTTGATAAGGCTGGTGCAAAATTTATTTAAAGTTTTTGTCTCCCCCCTTCAAAATTGGCCCGAAAAATCAAGGGACAAAAAAAAAACATTTTTTTTTTAAAACTTCAAAATTTCAATGGAAATTGTTTTCTGAAACCAATTTAAAATGCGTTTCCCTGCGTTTAGAATAACTTTTAGCATGTTTGAGTTGATTTAAAAATCTTTTAATTTTCGATGTTTAAGTTTATTTCAATATTATTTTTTTTTGTCCCCCTAGACCTCGGCTAGAGCCGAGGGACAAAAACTTTGAAAAATATTTGCATCGGCCTAAACGGCTTCCGAAAAACTTTTTAGCAAAAAATCCTAAAAATATGGTGTCTTGGGGAAAGTTTTTTTTCCAAATTTAATGAAGTTCTTAGTTCCCATTTTCTTTTCACCATATTGTACATCTTTCTCTGTAGACATTTATTTTTTTACAAATATTATTTTTATGTTCCTATACTTTTTGGACAAAATTTAGAGAGGGTACAAAAATTGAAAGAAAATTTGCATTGGCATTGAATGTTGCTTAAATTCTCCTTTTTTTGGGACTTTCAGATCTTATATGGAATTGTCATCACAAAAAAGTAAATCTATTTTTAAAGGATTTTTTATGTATTTTTTTCAGTTCATTCACTTGTTCCGTTTAACATTAGTAAACACTGAACTGAATTTTTGCGCTGTTGAAAGCTAATCCATGCATCTTTAAATTTATTTTAGAAATCACTTAATTTTCTGTTGTTTAATTATTCCGAGCCACGGATGTCCAGTCACAACTCTTGGGTATCTTGAATCATACAAGAATTGCGTTTGGACAATCAGAGCTAGAAAATTTCCGACACAGCACAGCCTCTTCCTCCCACACTCACACATGTGAGGAAAAAAAAAACGTAGGGATATGATTCCGTTTTACGACACGTGACTCCGATTGCACCTGGTGGCTAGTGCCACGTGACAAAAGCATCGACGATAACGACCTCTCGCCCCCACGCGTACTCTCCCGAAGAGCTATTTTGGGGATTTTCGTTCGGGTGGTGGTGATATTTGCCAGCCATCGTTGACTCTCGACAATAACCGTAAGAACACCCTAATGCGCGCGCCATCCAAGAAGGGTCGAGTTTTAAAGTTGGTTTTGATTGCTTTTTCATTGCCTGCAACAAGAAAAGGTTGGAGTGTTTAGGGTTAGTGTTTCTCACTTTCAACAGGACTCAGTGGGTGTTGGCTTATGGTGTTTGAATATGGGGTAAAAACTTTATTTTTTTCTGTCTATTTTCGATTATAGATATTGAGATAAAAGAGAGTATATTTTTTATTATTTCACCGGTTAAAATAGAGAAGCGAATGTGTCTGAATCAAATGTTTGTTTTCAAAACTTTGGAAGTCTGTCGAATCGAGATTGTTCTCGTTCCCTGCTGGCTTTTATCTTCTGCTGAACCATGATTGCTGGGAAAATCTAGTTTTAGTTTCTTTTTTTTCACGCTCTGGCTGGCTGGGGTTGTTTGCTGCCACTATTGTGAGGCTGGCTTGGGTATTATTTTCACCGTCTAGGGAAGAAAAACTTTCCACCGAACGGTATTTTTATGGAGATTTCGGAAAAAGTTTGCCCCCTCGTTCCAACGCTGCAAACAATTTGTGCAGTCTACGGAGAAGTGTCTGTTTATTTCATTTTATTAATATTGTCTCCTCGGTGTTGTATGATGTTTGGGTGTTTTTGGATCACGCTGGGTGAGAGTTTGAATGTTTTTTTTCTTCTTCTTATTCGCAAACGATCAAGGGGCAAAACTTTTGACTTGGCAAAAATGGCTGCTCGAAGCTCGGACTAGTAACATGATGCATGAATGTCCATAGGATGTGAAAGAACCAGAAGCAAACCTTAAAGTAGTTCGAGCAAATGAGAAACTTTGATAAGCTTATCATTAAACCAGAGGATGAAAAGACACACATGGCTAAGGCATAGCTTTGTTCTGTTGTATGTTATTCGGGGTAGACAGTAGGAAGAACTTTTGAAGGCTTAAGAATTTAAGTTTCTAATGCTTTCTATCCACAATAACAGTTCCCAGGCGGGTTGCTACTCGAGTTGATTTTGCAGTCATTATGTCGAACATCTCAATCATTTGAAACTTTTGCTTATCTGATTGGCCTTCACACTTGTTCCCATTTGCGCTTTAATCGGATTCGAACCTTTTTACCAACACCTCTGACTGACTGTCTGAGAACTCGTGCTGGCATGCGATTATTCCACAAACGACGACCCAAATACCACAGAGGAAAACTATTTTCACTCCCCACCTTTCGCATCCCAACGGCCACCGAGAGGAGTGTGCCATGTCGGGGAAATCCGGGGATTTAAAATTTTCACTCCGTCTTTCACGTCATTCCGGTTGGAAGTCTCCGCCTAATGATGTCTTCCTCGGGTGAAAATTAGAAATCGAGCTGAACGTTCACACGCCCTCATCTTGTTGGGTTTGGGGCTTCGTTCCGGCTGGCAGGGCGGGAAAAGCTTACAGGATTTGGTTGGTGACATGGATTTTCCGTTTTTCCATATTCAGTGTGGACTTATCTGCAAAGAAGTTAGGGGAGAAAGAAGCCGATTTAATTGATGATTGCCTCACAGATAAGAAAGAGAGCGGTAAGTTTTATTGATGATGATCAACTGTTACATAATCTTGCGCAAATGTGTTTTTTTAAATATTTTTTTTTTTATTTTGAAAATTAAACATTGTCCGTAAATAAACTTAATTAAACTAAGTTGTTTACACATAAAGTGCCATGTCCATAAAAACATCGAGTTTATGCGTAGTCCAGACTCGATTATCCGAAGGATTGGATTGGACTTTGGATAAAGAAATCAAATTATTCGCTCTACAGCATTGCCTTGGCGTTCTCGATTGTGAGATTCCTACTCGAAACTAAATGTCCGAAGGCTTGATTGTTGAGGCAATTGCAAACCTCTTTTTACACATAAGCTTCTATCCACCCCGGGATTCGAACTGACGACCTTTGGATTGTTAGTCCAACTGCCTACCAGCGACTCCACCGAGGCAGGACCTAGGGAGACGACTTCTACACCTGGACTGAGCTAACGATCTAACGCTCTAGGTTAGACCGGGGCCAACATTTACTTCCCCATCCGACGGAAGGCTGGTCAGACAAATCTCGTCTCGAAAAATGCCACCGGGACCATCTGGATTCGAACCCAAGCCGACTAGGTGAGAGGCAACCACGCTTACCCCTACACCACGGTCCCGGATAAATTATAAAAAAATATATCAATTTTTGTATTTTTTGTATTTTTGCCTTCCTCACCTCACTGAGGAAAGGCTATAAAATCACTCGAAAAATGAACTTGTTAAATAGGCCCCGTAGACCCACCTTCACGTATACCTATCGACTCAGAATCAAATCCTGAGCACATGTCTGTGTGTGTGGATGGGCGTAGATTTTTACTTTAACATTAAATTAGATTCTGCGATCCCATTTTGGTCAAATATGAATGGGTGTATTTTTTCAACATTTCATCATCGCCATTTTAGTTGGATTTAAAAATCATCAATCACCTTTTCAAAGAGAAATTTTTACGAGGCCTGCGAACAATCGAGTCTGAACTGTACTTTGAATAAACGATCCGTTTTTCTTTCCCCACATTGTTGCTCCCGGCTAAAGTTTCCACTTTCAGGTATTTTTGCACCGCCCCCAACAACCATCGAGTGTAGAGTAATAGATGGTATTCACACAAAACGCTGCTGTTCTGCTCGATTGCATCGCTTATGTGCAGATTAGAAGACAGAGATTATGCAAATTTGATACCACCCAGAAGGAATCGACTTACGTTTCCAACCTCTGACACATGCCTGCCGCCACCGCCAAGACGTCGTTGGGTGTCGACTTCCGGTTTAAAGCACTCTCATGTGTGTGTGTGTGTGTAGTGCGACATTTTGATTTGAGCTTTTGTTGAAAAAGTTTCGCAACAGTCGTGAAGCTCGTATGAGCTTCGATGGAGACGCAAGGTGGTTTGCCGACAACCGGAAGTGTTAAAAGGGTGCTGTATACAGCGACAAAAAAAAAACAAAAATCGCCGACAGACAAGAGCAGATAATGAAGCTAGTTTTTAATGGCACCAGCAGGAGCAATCAAAGCCCAAGTTTGCGACTGTGTGTGTGCTGCTGCTGGGGGCGGAAACGGAAGGAGGCAGGGGAAACTGTAAGCACTTTTAAGAGGAAGGATGCCGGAGAGCAATAATAAAACTGCGCGCATAAATAATTGCAAAAGTTGAACGTGCCATTTCCCCTTTGGGTGGCGGTGGTGGTCGTCGTGATTGTTGGCGTCAGCCGTCTCTCCCTGATCTGGTGCTGGTGGTGACGTTACTGTTTGAGGCTGGACGGGAGAGAAGGGGACGTTTTCTGGTAAACAACTCCGAGGCGAGCTTTCCCAAGGAAATCGACAGTTTCAAGCGAAGAAGGGTGTGGGCACTTATTTACAACGACGACCAAGCCCTGAGACCACTTGCTGTTTTGGGGCCTGGCACGGGGCGCAATCGCAGGGCGGAAGCGGATATGGACAAATGTAGAGCACTGGCAAAGAGAGAGAGAGATACAGAGAAAGGGAGAAAGAGTGATTACTCCCAGGAGCAGTTAAGCTCTTCCCGCACAGCGGTGATGAAGAAAAACAATTAAATTTTAATTTAATTTTTCATTTTCATTATTGCACAAATAATTGGGATTTAATTACGCAGAATGAAGCAAAACTACACGCAGCAGAAATCCTCGATGGAATGTGAAGCAAAAGTTGTTGCTTCGTTTACGCTGGATAGCTTTTGGGAGAACCTGCATACATATTTGAATGGTTCTGAAAATATTCCCCATCAACCTCCCACTTCATGGGGAGTAGGAGCAACACAATGATGAACAGTGTTCTGCATCGTTTCGAAAATCACTGCCTGGTTAAAGTTTTGACAGCTTTTCACAAAGTAGAAAAACGCATGGGAATCATACGAAAATGTTTTACCAGGTACTTATTGAAACTAGGGAAGCACATTTTGTAATTTCTCAAATAAAATATAAAAGTAATACCTTTATCATAGAAAAAAAAATGTAACATTTTTACAATCATCAAAATTGAACAAATTACACAACTTGAAATTTTTAAAGTTGATGCCAGTAAATGTTTCACTTTCGTCAAGAAGTGATAGATTTAGGA
Source organism: Culex quinquefasciatus (assembly GCF_015732765.1). Lineage (NCBI taxonomy): Eukaryota > Metazoa > Arthropoda > Insecta > Diptera > Culicidae > Culex > Culex quinquefasciatus. The sequence goes on from NC_051863.1 coordinate 200,840,830, forward strand.
TCCCTGAATACGCTTTATTCGACAGAATTGAACTTTAAAGAATTCTGTCAATAAATAAAATTGCAACCATGGGCACTCCCTTATTTTTGCTACCCCCATAGATAAACGTTGGTGCACACAAAAACTAAATCATTGCTCCGGATCAGATTTTGCATCATCTATAGTAAGAAGTTTAAATAAATCTTTTTTTTCTTTATTAGTTATACATGTTTAGTATGAAGGCTTATGAAGCAAATGGTTTCATTCGAAAAAAAAAAACTGATAATTGGATAGAAACAGAAAATAATTCTATTTTAAAATTCTAAAACAAGTACAAACTATATACAGTCGACTCTTTGGTGGTCAATCTTCCCGATCTCAATATTGCTCTGTTTACCGATGAATCTGCTTACACTGAAAAAATAATTCCCGTTATCGTGAATTGTGTTCATGAATTTGAGAACCACGAAGGAATTTATTCATGAGTATGGTGCATTTACTCTCTAAACGTGAATATACACTTTCGTGGTTCTCAAATTCATGAACACAATTCACGATTTAGAGAATTGAGTTCTTCCATGTACTTCGATTGTCTTCATTCCTCAATGCTGTCTCCTGCTTGAAGGATCTCTTTCTCAACAGTTACATGAAACATTTTTGTGATGATTGCCGATAAGAATAATGCTGTGATTTCAAATTTGTAAAAGATAAATTTAATTGAACATCTCTGCGATCCACCACAAAAACAACAAAGTTTAGCACGAACCATCGTCGTTCATTTCGTACCCAACTTTTGATGAGTACGAGATGGAATTTATTCATGCTAGCGTGCTTTTCCCGATCCTTCGGATTTCACAATCTACCAGCGAGGTTGCACTGGTGCTGTTGAAACTGCATCCCAATTTGTAATACATCTAACTTTCCCACGTGAGCCTGTCGTCGTCAAGTGGATGCCTTGCTAGTGGCACACATAAACACCCGCCAGAGTGTGACTTCATTTCCGTACAAAACCAGGAAACACGAGTACATATATTTCGGCACGTCGTCCCCCTACTAAGCATAACTCCCGTGCCAGTTTTCCACATTTCCCCGTCCAAAGTTGAGCTCAATGCTGCGAAATTTTGACTTCGCCCTCGCAATGGTTTCGTTCCTCTTGTGGCGTTGGGGTGCTAAATGAAAATACAACTTTGGGCCATGGCGGAGTAAACAAAAATTTTAAATGTTTATTGTTGGCATTAAAACCATTTTTTTGTGATACATTGAATGGCCGGCTGCCGGGGTGTCCATTCGCGGGACGTTCCGTTCCATGGTTCGCGCAGTGCGTACACAACATCGTATACATCGCATACAAGCGTGTGTTTGCCTTGCTGTTGCGAATGCTGTTTACAAAGCTCCCGGGGAGAGATCTCTGCCGGAATGGCCGCGGCCTTCCCTTCTCCCTGGGCCCATAGAAGTAGAGGCCGTCCCGACTGATGGCGAACGAAACAAATCGTAATGAAGTTTTCAGTTTTTTTTTTATTTCTTGTTGAGCCACTGTTGTATAATTTGTTGTGATGAATGCTTCAATAAGAAAATTTTCCGTCCAACTGAGATCCATTGTGTGTAACTTTGTGAAACTGGACGGTATTTTTTGTATCTTTATATTTGTTTCGTTTAGTTTTGTTGGGAATTGGTGGAAATATTTAATAATTATATTCTAGATTTACCGAAGCCTCGACGAAGTTTTCATTATCCAGAGACGCGTTTTTCTAAAGTAAAGTATTATGTGAGTACTTCGGATGATTGATGCTTATATCTACATCTAACGTTGAACATTTATCTTTAAAAAGATTTGCCCAAATCAGCTAAAAAAAAAAAAACAAAATATTTAACATTATAACTTTTTAATCGGAACTTTAAGTTTACCTGATATTGAGATTTGTTGGATATACACAGAAAAAAAAAAATCATGGTAATATTACATCTGGGAAGGGGTACATACATTTTATGTCAGAAAAAAGGTGTAATTTTACCTCTGGAAATGTGTAATTTTGCCACTTTTCTGGTTTAATGTCACTTTTTCAGTCTAAATTGATGTAAAATTACATCATAAAAGAGTTAATATTCAACCTTCCAAAATTACAGCTTCCAAATTTACATTATTTTTTTCTGTGTAACCTACACCGAAAATTCAGTGTCGAGAGAATCGTTCCCTCAAAATTTATTGAGGGCTCAGTGCAAAAATCGAAAGAATGATAGTGGAATGGCGTCGCTATTTTTAGATCTCGTTTTCCACTTTTTCTCCATCGAAATCGACTTCATTTTGCTGGGCGAGATAGGACGCCGTTTATTTTTAGACGATGATTTAGCACTTTTCCACTTTTGCACTTCAAAAAACCAGATGGCAGCACGATGTAACGCCACGTACCTATGCTACCAACTCACACCAGCATAACAAATTTTATTGAAAAAATAACATCCAACAAGTGTCATACTTCGACATCTCACCACTCCTAGGTCACCAAGCTATGGTAGCCGAAGAAGTTAAGTCATTGGGTTAGTATGTCAATGGTCTCTGGTTCGATTCCCGTTGTCGACACCCTCGTTTTTTTTGTTTTGACAGATGAAGTGTTTTTTGCAAATGAACCTCGAGGGAATAATTCTCTCGCCCATTAGGAGCTGTGTTCTCTGTGTCCGTCAATGGTACCAAAATTCTCTCAACTCAAGGCCATTATTCTCTCGGACGAGCGCTGCCCAGTTTTGGGTGTAGCTTGACTAGTGGACTATTAAGTTCATAGCATTTCAACGTATACCTACGTTGTAAATCTCGCATACAACATTTTTCAAACTTATTAATTGGGAGTTAATTTCCGTAATGACCTCGAAAAGGCGCAATAAATAAGCATTACCGAACGTAAAACCGTCGAATCAAAACTCGTTCCTTCCCGAATTTTGAGGTAGGACACCTTACCCACTTCAAGCCATCTTTCCTTGCGCAAGTGCCTGTAACTGGTTACTTCCGAGCAAGTAACTTCTACAAGAAGCAGAACTTAGACGGTAAAAGGCGATGATGCATGTTAGAAAGTAATTAAACGGCAACTAGGGCCGGGTTTGTCCGCTGGTTGTAGTCCTTTTGCGCGTTACCACCCCCCCCCCCTTTTACATAACCCTTTACCGGAACCGTCCTTTATTGGCAGGAACAAGGACAAAGTTCACCGCGGTAGTCAGTGGTCCTTGCTCGTTCGAGGGGATATTAGTGCTCCAAGTCTCGATGGGCCTGTAACGACGAATCGAGTCGTACCTTGCCCTGCTCTAGAGCACTTTGTCGTTCAATTAATTTTAATTAATCGTTCATTAAGTTCAAATTAAAATTTAAATTAATTTCAACTGTGGCAAAGGCGACCGGGGTGACGACCCGGTGTGAAAATTAGCGAGCTGTGTGGTCCCAAGGTGAACCTTTCACCGCAGGGAATGATCAAAGCGAATTCTTTGAAGACGAAACGTTCGTGGCCTAGTTTTGCTCGGGTTAAAATTAATCAATGCATGCCACAGTCATCCATCAAAATTGGGAACTAATGGTGACCCGATGTGCCACACCGACCGCATATTGACGGTGCGGAAACATACTTAAAATTCAATTCGACTCATGATAGTTAATTAAATTGTTGCCATAAATCACTGCAGCAGCACCGCGAGGGATTTGATCAAAACTCAGCCGTTGACCACCAACACCACTCTGTGTGATGGGACGGGGGTTGAACGCGTGCTATCATCCGCGGTGTTGTTCCATTAGGTCACAAATAAATTCCAAACTGACGCACTCCTGTCTATTCTACTGGCCAGTACTAAATCAGGCGAACGCAGTCCGGGGGTAGTAAATCTTGATGCCTTTTGTCCGCCACGGTGGATCCGTCCCGATAAGCGTTGGGCTAGGGGTGGCTGAAGTGGGCAGGAGGTGGTAGAGTCCAATAATGTATGGCTACGAGTTTGGTGCTCGATAATGGTCAAACGATGCACTGGATAATGTTGTTTGCGAGGGATCATCCTCGACTAGAATTAGAAGTTTCCATATCGAAAAGGGGAAATAGGAAAATAATTTTCAGTGTAATACCCACCATGGATTCCATTAGTAGTCTGATGCATATGAAGTAAATATTTATGTTTTTCGGATTATGAGCACCATACTCATCATGATCGCATAAATGTCCCATATGCAAAAACAGCATGCTGAGAAAAACGCAAGGCAAGTTTGTCCCACACATAACGTTTGTCTCGATTAAGAAGGATTTCCTCAAGATTTCTAAAAAATAAAATAAAATGCATATTCTTTTATCATATAATGGAAGTATACAAAAATGTGCTTCAGGACGAGTTACACAAGATATTAAAAACAATGCAGAAAATCATGGTTAAAAAAAATGCTCAAATGATTTTAATACAATTTAAAGCTTAGATTTTTTTTGAACAAAGAAGACACAATCGCTCAAAAAAGCGTTTAAAGGATTCAAGCACTTAAAAATCTCCCGTCAACTCTTCACCTTTACCACACCATTTTATTTTACTGTTTCGATAGCATACGCACAATACTCAATCAGCGTGAAACAAAATTAAAATTCATTTCCAATCTCATTCCACCACCAACGCTAGTGTCCTCGTTGGTTCACTCTTGGTTTCCCATCAGGATACGATACATGTCACCGATGCGAGATGACCGTACTCAGGGAACCAGTATGGATGCTGTATGCATTTAAATCATCGATGCCAATGTGACATCGAGCTCGAGCTTATGTTGACGCAGACAGGTGAGTGGGGCTGGGTTGTACTTTACTGTTGGAAATAGAATCGAACCCCCTACCGGGCCCGCACCAGGGAAATCGAATCAGATCACTATTATTTATCTATTTTAATCTAATAAATAATCCAGGCTCGACGCATGCAAGGTGCTTGTACGTGATTCTAACTGGTTTTGCAGTGATTGCAAAATATGTGCGATTCGATGGCTTTGTAAATGTTTTCGTAAGCTTTCGTTCTGTTTCATTGAGCGGAAGAAGTACTAGGTTTTTTCCCTCCACTTTTATAAACCGAATCCACTTCATTAGTAAGTTTAGTGAATTATCGCTCATTACGAGTGGACTGACAGATTAAAAGTTTTTGAAGTACTTTTTTTCATGCACGTACAAATCAATGATCCAAACTAACACGTCTAATGGGATGCAAAATTGCCACAGATTTCTGCAATCAGTATCAAACCAAGTGGGAAGGAAACGGGGTACAAACCGTTGATCAAAAAGCTTGCTAACAATGTGTCACTGCAAACATTTTACTCACAATCAGGTTCGCAAAAAAAAACAAAACGAGCTCGAATGCTAATAGGCTTCTCGAGTTGTGACCAACTATGAGGAATGGGGCGAGGGGGTTGAAAAGCTGAATGACAAAATAAACAAAGAATAATTTTCACTGTTGTTATTTTTACTCGATTGTCCCTTGTTCGTGTCCTGTTGGCTTGCGGCCGGTCGATTCTGGTCCTTCTCCTGGTTTGTGTTTAATTTTTTTAATTAATCACCCCTATCTGTGCCATTCGTGATGGATTTTTATTTGTTTTTTTTTTCCTGGAGGATTTTTGCCGTCAGCAATTTGCATGCACAATCCGGTCCGGAGCGCCCTGGTGGAGGTGGGGGCGTGCACGTGGTTTGCCGTTCCCTTTCCTTCTCCCTGTGGTCAGGCGTTTTTTCCACACACTCATTGAGAGAGGAGAAGAAATCGGCACGAGCACGTTTTTCTCGGACAATTCCGTTGGTGAAGGTAGCCACCGCAATCATTTGTTTTTCTGGGTTTCTGAGGTTTTATGGTGTTTTATTCTGTCACGTACGGTTTTGTAAGGAATGGTTTAGCTTTTGAAGAAAAACTAATAGTCATAATACAGATTATGATGGCATTTTTTTTTCAAATATTTTATCTTGAAAAAATATGTTTTGGGTTTTGGTGTTGTTTGCTTTTGATTCCTGACATTTTTGAATTTTATATCAGTAAATGGTGAAATCGAAGCACAAGCGCAAAATAATCCCTTTATTCTTTATACCCCACAGACATACGTGGGTGCGCATGGTTGCTTAAGATAATTGCATAGTATTTATACCAGAAATTTACTATTTTATTTATTTGCAGGAAATGCATAAAAAAACTTATTTCAATTGTTTAAAGTGTGCTCAAGGAGCTATCATACCGTAACAAATAGAAGCGTTTACTGACATAAAATTCAAAAATTTCGAGTTTTGTATCAAACAATAGCAAATTTCGGTTACAAAGGCAATGATTATATTCTAAACAAGTCAGGCGCCTCCATGGATTTGTTCTAAGAAATGGTGATTCAATGGAAAATTGTTGGGAATGCAATTATGTCGATTAGAGCATGGAGTCCTATTCGTACAGAAAGTTACCTGGAATTGAAAGAGAAACGATAACTATCCAAATGTAAAGTTATAAACACTGGTAATTTTTGATGATTTTATCACAAGTTTACAATGTGTGAATTTGAACATGTATATTTTCCAATACAGTAGTTGTTCGGTAACTGGGCGTTGTTTAACTGGGCTGCTTTTTAACTGGGCGCTCGATAACTGGGCCGTAGCCCAGTTAAAAAGCAGACAAACGTCAAAAAACCAAAACAAACCGAAATGCCCGAGGGGTTAATGGATGCAAAAATCATGATCAATAAATAAAAAAACATTTTTTAAAGGAGAATGGGCAAATTTGTATGGGAGCTGGTCCAAGGATGTACACGAACGGGACCAACTTTTTTCGAAAGATCTCGCCGAGACATGAAAAAAAGTCTTCTGGACCAACTCTCTAAACCCCGGGGTTCAAAAGTTACATGTTGTTGAAGTTTGTGCATTTTTGGTTAAAATGTACAAAAAATCGAATATTTGCTATTTCTAAAATTATTTATAAAATCTCTGTTTTATTATGGATTTCGATTTTCTTGACTTCATTCGACGCGTATCAGCAAAAACTATGAGTTCTGATATGTCTTAGCATGATTGAAACATGATTTCTCTTGTTTTTATCCGTTTGAACCGTTTGTGCAAGAGGCATCCCATAGAAACAAGTCAAAACATCAAGGTTTTGAATCCGGATCCGACCCAGACTGCTTCAGTGAGTATGGAAGGCTTCAGTGCAATGTTGTAACAACTTATTGGGATGGTCTGAGTCATCCGAGAACTCCTTGGAGTTAAGACCGGAGAGTCTACCGCCGTAACAAGCAAGATGTCGGCGGTTTTTGACCACGGATCATACCCGCATGGCTTCAGTGAGTATGGTAGACTACTATGCTGATGTGTTGGAGTGTCTTGGGTTCTCCTAGGACTCCCTGGAGTTAAGATCTGTGGGTCTACTACCGTAACAATCCAAATGTCGACCGGTTTTGACAACGGAACATACCCGCCTAGCTTCAGTGAGTGCGGTAGACTACTTTGCTAATGTGTTAGGATGTCTTGGGTCATCCAAGGACTCCCTGGAGTTATGATCTGTGGAGTTACAGCCGTAACAAGCAAGAGGTCGTCGGTTTTTGACCCCGGAACATACACGCATAGCTTCAGACAGTTTGGTAGACTGCTTTGTTAATGTGTTGGGATGTCTTTGGTCATCCTAAAACTCCCTGGAGTTTAGATATTTGGGTCACTGTAACAAGAAAAAGGTTGATGATTTTTAACCGCGCATCATAACCGCAAAGATTCAGTGAGTATGGCAGACAACTGTATTGCTGTTATGTTGGGATGTTCTGGACCATTCCAGGGAGTCCTTGTAACAGCCGTAGACCTACAGATCATAACTCCAGGGAGTCCTTGGATGACCCAGGACATCCTAACACATTAGCAAAGTAGTCTACCAAACTCACTGAAGCTATGCGGGTATGTTCCGTTGTCAAAACCGGTCGACATTTTGCTTGTTACGGTAGTAGACCCACAGCTCTTAACTCCAGGGAGTCTTAGGAGAACCCAGGACACTCCAACACATCAGCATAGTAGTCTACCATACTCACTGAAGCCATGCGGGTATGATCCGTGGTCAAAAACCGCCGACATCTTGCTTGTTACGGCGGTAGACTCTCCGGTCTTAACTCCAAGGAGTTCTCGGATGACTCAGACCATCCCAATAAGTTGTTACAACATTGCACTGAAGCCTTCCATACTCACTGAAGCAGTCTGGGTCGGATCCGGATTCAAAACCTTGAAGTTTTGACTTGTTTCTATGGGATGCCTCTTGCACAAACGGTTCAAACGGATAAAAACAAGAGAAATCATGTTTCAATCATGCTAAGACATATCAGAACTCATAGTTTTTGCTGATACGCGTCGAATGAAGTCAAGAAAATCGAAATCCATAATAAAACAGAGATTTTATAAATAATTTTAGAAATAGCAAATATTCGATTTTTTGTACATTTTAACCAAAAATGCACAAACTTCAACAACATGTAACTTTTGAACCCCGGGGTTTAGAGAGTTGGTCCAGAAGACTTTTTTTCATGTCTCGGCGAGATCTTTCGAAAAAAGTTGGTCCCGTTCGTGTACATCCTTGGACCAAATTTGCCCATTCTCCTTTATATTCAATTTCAAGTCACAATTTCAGAAATATAAAAAGTAAGCTTTGCAAATGAATTTGATTAACTTTTATTTTTATATTTCACCAGGAAAATATTATGCATTGGTTGTCCCCTCGTTATTTTTCGTTCAGCCCAGTTAGCGAGCAGCATTCGGTGACTGGGCTACGTTCTCAGCTCAGTTACCGAACAATCACTGTATATGACTTTCCAGGATGGACCAAATGCTCAAAAATATGTTGCATTCAAGGCTCTTCTTTGGTCGACAAGATGTATTTATGTATGTTCAGATTTCCACTCGCACATAATTATGACTCCTTGGGGAAGTGCCCTGACGGGCGCAAAAAAAAGCCAGATGAATGGATTTGGGAATTTTGTTTCGATCCGAAGAGCAGAAACCAACGGATTTCGAGCGAAACAATAAAGAATCGACATCGAAAAGTCGAGAGTTAAATATCGATATGGCGGGCGACGATCAGACGGTGAAAATGCAAACAAAACTTGCAGCGATTGCTGTTTGTGAGCAAACTGTTCAAGTGTGGGATATCGCCCCAGGCCAGGGGGGATTGTTCCATTATTTGAAATTGTTTTTTTTTTACTCTGGATTGATACAAACACACATGCACACTAATGCAAAAAAGGGATGAATATCACGGAAGGAAAGGGTGGCTTAAACTCGATTGTTTTCAGAGTTTGTGACCGGGGCTACTTTTCATTCAAATGCTCGAATGCGACAGGAAAGCGACCAAATATACATCACTTGATTGGATTTATTTATTATTCGTGTGACAATTAATTTGAACAATGTAGGGCTCTTTTTAATATTAATTCGCCAAACTGTGGGCAGTTGGGTGAAAATATACTCGATTGGCATTTCGGAAATGACGTATTCCGGGCAATAAATTTATCACTTTAAAAATTGCGTCAGCTTCGAATTGATGTCAATTAGTTGCAGGCTGTAATGCTTCATGATAGCGTGGGAAATAAAATACGTTTCTAATTAGCCTGCCAGGGTGTCATTTGACATGGCAGCGTGTTTAGGACTGAGCTTCATTGAAATACATAAATTGATTTGTTGGTCAGTTATTCAATCGTGTGTAAAACACAACATGATTGTTCAATCATGAGGCTTTGTCAAAAACAGTGTAGAGTAATTAAATTGCTTAATTTTTTTTGATGTTCTACTTTTTTACCGTTAAGTAATTGCAATAATCAGTCTCAAATTTGATTCGTAGAATAAATAATATATAAAATGTTCGTAGTAATCCTATAGTCCAAACATTGCCATTTTTCCCGCTGCTCGCATTCGTTCACAGGTCTAACGAGAGCGGCGCAAAAGTCAATCTCGGAAATGAACTCAGCACCTGTATCAAGTATCAGTTTCGTGAAAACAACCCTAATCAGGTTCACGAATCGTTGAGTTGTGGGCACGGTCGGTGGCAATGTTGGCAAAACACCAACACCTACTACGGCAGGATTTTTCGGTGGACACAAATCATTTAACACCTGAGCCACCCTCTTTCCCACTTTGGAAAGATTTTCGACTTTTCCGACCCGAAAGAAGCAAGGCGGCAGCCTGCCACAGCAGCAGCAACAGCAAAACGAAAAAGTCAGCAAAAAAGTGTAAGAAAGGTGAGATAAAAATCAAGAGGTGAAAGATATAAATTACACTTGGTCACGTTATTAAACGCTTTACCTGTCCGGATTGGAGAGGGAGTTTTTTTTTGCTAGTGAATGAAGAGGTCGCCAGGGCAGGTGACTGAGCCTTAATAGGTACATGTGTTGGGTGTTTTTCACAAGCACCCACACACGTGACTGATTGTTTGCCACCGCCGTGTTAGGGGTTGAATAAAGTGTCGAAGGGAGAAATTACGGAGCACTTTATTATCAAGATTGTATATGTATTTGGGGGGTAAGGGGAGCGGGTTGTATGTGTGAAATTGAATTTCATGCCTCGCAATATATGACTTGTTCGGTGCTTAATGAAACAAACATAATAATTTAGCGCTTTGTCAGATGTGGAGTGTGGTGCAGTTACAGAATGACTGACTTCATCAGATGAGGTGCTATAAGAAATTTTATACACGTGCCAGATGTGAAGGCTTTTGCTGGTGCCATACCACCTTGAATGAACTCACCGGTTCTCACTGCTGACGTATTTGGTTGGCTTTTGCTGATGTTTGTTACGAAAATACGAACAAAACATCGAGAGCAAAAGTGAAAGAGTGTTTCTCGGTTCTTACGGGTTTTCATCGAATTCAACTCAATGCTTTTAATTGGGAGCGCAAATTATTTCCTCGTGAGAAGCTTGGCGAAATGAGCTTAAATGATTTTTCTTTGTTGAACAAACAAAATATAATTATAGCATTGCCACGAAAGAAAAACAGTAAACCGATTATCAAACTGCAATCGAAATTGCTTAATGACGTTTTTATTTAAATATTTCTCTTAACACAAGTAAATAATAAAATCGAAAGGCATTTTGCGTTTTTATCGGAGCTTTTAAACAAACGTAACAATAATACATAATGTAAGTTTGATAACACTTTGTTTGAAGCTTAGAGATTCTATGTGTTTAGTGTGAACTAACAAACTACTTAAAACTACTTTCATTCCTGTCTTTCTGGAGTGACAAATGACAAGTGCTTTTTATAGACTCACCAAGAGTGCTGGAAAGTTCTTTATACAGCTCATGGCTCTGTTTAAAAACTTATCGTAAAACTATGAAGATTTTAACAACGTGTTTCTAAATGATGGAAATTAGAAAACATTTTACAACAAAAACAATTCAAACAAAAAAATATGAAAAAGGCTGATTTTAAACACAAATGAAATATGCAATAGTAAAAAGGAGTACATAGATTTAATTCTCTGTTCAAACAGTGACAAACCCCCATGCCAAAAAAGCTACATTCCTTCTCAAATTCAGACAAGCTTTTCTCTTTGTAACCCCCTACGGTCAAAGCCAACCGTCATAACGAGCTTGTACAGGTGGCTTGCGTGATCGGAATCGGAAGTGGGTTTTCGGTTCCTCTTTCCGAATAAAAACCACACCCACACACAAACATCAAATCATATCTCGGTCAAAAGAAAGAATGAGGAAGGCAAGAAATGGTCCAAACAGAGTTCCCAAAAAAGAAAAAAAAACCTTCACAGTGATTACCACTCTGGAGCGGTCGGTTGGTTGGCCGGCTGAGGGAACACTACTTGAGCAAAGGTGAACCACGACGGCGCCCTTGTTATCCGTCGTAAGCACGTGGAGCACGTAATCGGGCTGTAATTTTATTAAAGGAATATAACCCCTAGCTACCTTGGTTGGGAACGTCTCCGGAGTCCCATCTCTCATTGCGGGGGTGGAGAGAGGGGTCTTCAGTTGAAAGGATGTCTTTTCATCACCAGGCTGGCAAAAGTATTCAGCAATAGAGGTTGAATGGATTTATAGATTCAATAAGGGATTGCAGGGGGACACGTTTTCCGCGTTGGTAAGGATAAGTAGAAGGAAGAAAGACATAATCGTTTCCTTCGTTTGAATTAGGCCTTGATTCGATTGGAGTAAACTCTGGTTTGCTTCGGCAGGTAATTACACGATTTAGTTAACGATAATTTGTTTGATGTTGGCAGCTCATCCAACAAATGTTAGGAATACACAATATCTTAAATAGAATGCATCAATGAAACCTAATGCAGTTGTTAATAAAATTTATTATAAGCACTTTGCGTGGATGTCGTCGGGAGCTTGACGTGAACTATTTCGCGGCAGTGACGCAATAATCGTAAACAACTGCCTAAGAGTCGTTTTATTGCTAAATCACAATTACCACAGGTACCAATTAGGTCGGAGCCTTTCAGGCCGCCATCACGCACCGTAAATTAATCGCTCAATGAATCGTGAGCTTCTCGAGATGCACAATGCATCAACGGCAATGAAAAGTCTAAAGAAAACCTAAAACCATAACGCCGGTGTTGATGGAAGGTTCACGGTGCGGTGATGACGGCTCGATTAGCTCACTCAAACTTGGAAGGGTGCAAATGTTTCAACTAATCGGAACAACTGCAACGTCATTCACGTCGACTACGAACGAGAGAAATTCAATACGGCAGAGCAAAAGTTCAAAACTCCAGCCTGCAGCGTGCTGTGTAACCTTGAAGATGAAACCACGAAGAAAAACAAATTGGCCGCTGGTATCGATGAAACGGAACTCAGGGTAAAGGCATATGATATCGATACATCAAAAATAATAAAAAAAAGAAATCCTTAAAAAATTCTTTGAAAACCACCAAATTTTAGACTTATAAAGTTATATACATCAAAATGTATCATGTCTAACTATTTTTTCTTGCACCAAAGCTCCATCTATGGACCAAAAATTAATCCTACCAGCCTGCGAACAAAATTTTATTGAAGGTGAAAATGATCGTTAGTTGCGTCCAGCGGTTATATTCGTAAATCACCAACTATACCAGTATTGCATGGTTGACGTACACTTGTTAAAATTTATGTTTGCCTATCGCGTACTTACAACATCTGCAAAAGTAACTTCTCTTTGAGAAGTTCCATAAGAAGCAAATGTTCATAAGAAGTTGGCAAACAAGAGAGAGAAAATTCTGTCTGCAGAAAAGTACGGGTGCGATCTTTTTATCAAAAGATATTAAGATAATAATAAATTTTGTTGTTTCATAACACCAACATCCAATTTTCATGTTGTTTCTGGTCGGTACCAAACTGCAATTTGGTTAAAAATCCAGTCAAGTTTATAGGATTATTGAAACAGGTTGATACCGCTAACAACGGCGTCAACGCTGCAAGGTCAGCAACAATGTTGCACCTTTGGCTGATTTCGATTGGCCAAGCTGCGACAGTTGTGCGCTCTTAACTGATCATGACAATCGGTTCGATGCCCAACAGTGCCAGGGTGGTGGACGCGGCCGGTGCCCACCGAGGACTAATGTGCCCGGTACGAACCATCAGTCAACTAAACGATTTAACCAACTTTACGTAAAACGCACTGTTTTGCTCGCGGGCGACGACGTGTGGTGTGCAATTTGATTCGGCGCATGCACTTCGCGAAGCCGACCGGGGACCGACGACGGACGACGACATATGCGACGGCGAACAACGGTCCAAAGAAGCGTGGCAGAAACATTACCGAAATAAAATCATTTAGATCTTTCGATTTAGAGTGAGAGTCTGAAAGAGGTGTATAAAACCACGAACCGCCGGTGAGAAAGACATCATTCACCTGAGCTCGACGCATCGGCTTAGTACCGTCCATCCACCAAATCAACTCCAGTGCACAAAGCGCAGTTCTGCTAGTAGCGCGAATTCTAATATGAAGGTAGGTGATCTCGAGCGGATTTTTAGAACCAATCTTAATAAAAGCATTCTCTTTCCAGGCGTTTATCGTGTTTTCTATGGCTCTGGCCATCACAGCCAGCGCAGCAGTCGAAGACTCCAAGAAGGAAAAACGTGGCCTGTGGGATCTGGGTTCGGACCATGGATCGTTCGATCAGGAATCCTTCAAATTCCCAGAGTACGACTTTGAACATCATCACATTGAGCACAAGGAGCCGGAAGTCAAGTATGTGACCATTGAGAAGAAGGTTCCAGTTTATGTGGAAAAAAAGGTTCCCGTTCACGTTGACCGACCAGTCCCGTACCCAGTTGAGGTGAAGGTCCCCGTTATCCAGAAGGAATACGTCGAAGTGCCAAAACCATACGCAGTTCATGTTGAGAAGGAAGTGCCTGTAGTCATCCACAAGCCAGTGTACATCGAAAAGGCTGTCCCTGTTACCATCAAGATCAAGGAGCACAAGAAGCACAGCTTCTGGGGCTAAGAAGAGTTAGAGTGAGTGATATAGATATCATAATTTAGACTGAAATAATAAAAAAATCTATTTTATTTTGTAAAAAAGCTCTTGTTTTACCAAACCCATCCAAAGTGCCCCAAGCGTTTAGTTCTCCCAACTCCCATTAGAGTGCACTTGTTAAAATTCACCACCCATTTGACCGCAAAACCGTGTGAACAACGCACTTCCATTTGAATCACTTAATCAGAATAGAGCAAATGAAAACCATTGTGCAAATGAAATTAAATTTCGTGCCCGCGCGCTCCGGAATAGGAATTAATATTTGAAACAATTTACAACACGAGTCGAGGCCCTTGAATCAGGACCATCAGACCAACTCCAGGTTATCCCGGGAGGAGGGCAGCAACGCGAATGAGTGCGGTTGTGTAATTTATTTCGCTTTGCCACACGGACTGAGTGCTCTCGATCGTTTGCGGTGCATTTTTTGTGCTGCCTGGGTAAAAACTTGCTTCATTTAGGATGGGTTGTGCATGCTACAAACTTTTCTATCGAAATATGAATACGTCACTTTAGTTGTGGCTAAAATTCACATTTTACATAAATTAGTTACTTTACATTTTTACAAAAATGTCATATCCTAATATTGAAAAACAATCAATTAGTATCAAATCGCTTAAAATGTTGGTGCTAGGATGCTAGTACAATCACGAGTTTTACCGTTATATAATTAATTTCTGGTTTAAGAAAAAGATTTACGTTTGTTTGTTTGTGATGCTATGTCAACCATTCATGATTTCAATATAATTTAAATCTCAATGTTTCTTGTTTTCAGTACTGTTTTTTTTTTTTAAATTATTTTTATATCAAGCAAGAATCTACAATAAAATCGTTATATTGCCACAAAGTCAAGTGCATTTTCAGATGAACTTGTGTAAAAAAAATCAAATATTAAAATGATAGAGCGAGTTGTGACATAGTAAAAAAATCATGGTAACATTACATCTGGGAAGGGTTACATCTTTTACGTCAGAAAAAATGTATAATTTTACTCCTGAAAATGAGTAATTTTATCGCTGTTTGGTGTAATGTCACATTTTAAGTCAAAATTGAGGTAAAATTACATCGTAGAAGAGGTAACATTCAACCTTCCAAATTTACACCTTCCAAATTTATATTATTTTTGACTGTGTAGTGTTCAGGACATTTGTGGAAATATGTCCCATCCCAGAGGGTCCCGGGCACCAAAATATCTTAATATTGTGCTTCGAACGATACATTGCTATAACTAAAAGGATTTGGAAGTAATCACCCCGACATTCTCCAGGATGCTTCCGAAAGGATGGCCCCGCTAGGTTTAGATTAGATTAGAAATATTCAATATTAAAATGATAACACATTTCCTAAGAAACGAATGAGGTCTAACTCTCGTTTAAACCACAATGAAATAGCAATGCCTTTTAACCAATTTTCACCGCACTCGATTGCCCGCCAAAACAATTAATAAATCATTTTTTTCGGATGGCAAAATTTTTCAGATGAGGTTGTGGGTTGGTGGGTAGAACAGAATCAGATTTATTGCGGAACTGAAGGGGAGTGCGGCAACCGGGAATAAAAATAACAGAAAAAAAAGAAATGCAAAAATCCTTCCGATCGTGCGGAAGCTGTTCAATTTTGTTTAATATTTATGACCCAGTGCTGGTGTTTTCTATCAACCATCCGACCAACCCCCAATCCGCGCTATCAGCACTGATATTGTGTGAGAGTGAGGCTTGAACGAATGAGCGGATTCACCGATTTTGTGGCTTCGATTTTCACACGGTGACCATAGATTTCGGTTTTTTTGTAGTTGCCAGTACTCGAGTCGAGTGAACAGTGAAACAGGTTGTCGTTGTTATTTTTATGTGCGCAGGGTTTTTACGCTGGCTTCCTGTCCTGTCGACCGGAGGGCTAAAGTGAAATTTATTACAAAAATAAAAATTAATCAAAAACCACAAAACAGTGAATGAATTGTAAAATATGTGTGTGCCAAGCGAGCTTCTCTGGGGTGGAGATTGGAGATGTAGCGAGTGGGGATGGCTTGTATAGTTAAATCGATTTATGGACCCCTTTTAGCCATTATACGCACCCACGCTAGGCCACACCCTGCTGCACCAAAAGTGTGGCCGGAAACGAGTGGTCACACCAGAGAACCGTGTTCCATTTATGAACCCTCGCGGGCCATGTCATCGGGCCACCGTCATCCTTTGGGGTCATTATAAATTTATGAAAACATTAATTATAATTAATTATAGATTTAGTGAAAATTCACTTACCCTCTATTGATATCTGGTGTTGTTGCCAAAGTGTGTGACACCGCACCTTCGAACGGCCGCTTCTGGGATGGTCAATACCACCAGCTCTAAAAGCCTATCAATAAATAATGCTTACAACATTCCCAACAGTTGTAGCACCAGACGGGTGTATGGTGCGACATAGAATGTAGTCCTTTCAAAACGTGTCATTTTCCGCTGACAGATGTTTGTTATCACGTTTCAGAAACAACTGCAAAAAAAAAGATTCAGAAAAAGAGAGAAATTACATTGGTTATTAACGTTTTTCATCGGTGATGCTTCGTTTAATGTGCTTTATGGTAATGATTATGGGTTTGTGAAATAATGGCGATAAACCGATTAAAATTATCACTTTTTTCCTGCACTGTAATGGTCTGCCAAAAGGTTCGGATGCTGGAGGTGTTAAGGTTTACCACCCACACCGATAACTCATGGGAGTGGATTAAGCTATTTTCGACTTAATGGTGATTGGCTGTGATTCCGATTGTTTGAGTCACAATATTGTTGTTGGTTGATTCAACCATCTCATCCTACAGGGCTCAAAACTGGGCACGAAAGGTTATGTGAATGGGGGTTTAATGGGTTAATCGTGTGGCATCACTGAAATTGTACCGTTTTAATTTGGATACGTGAGCTGGATTGTTGTACAAACCGAAAGGCGTTTATTGTTCAATTTGGGATGACAAATGTGGCGACTTTACCGAATACGTTATATTATTTTTTTTTAACTTCCTACGAAAGGATACTCGATCGGTGTCATATTGTTTGCAATGTTTGAATCGAACGGTACGAATGCTGCTCGAGGGAGTCAAATCTTGATAGGAACGTGGCACAAAATTGCCCACTGGAGAACTGCCGCTGGGGCACTTAAAATTTAATGAAAACGAGAAACGGCGAAATTGGAATCCGCACACTGAACCAACAACGGAGCCCGACCAGCAATTACTTCCGAGTCGACGACGAACGGACAGTTGGTGAAAGTTTTCTTTTTTGCTTCCTTTGCACCACCGAACCCTGGGAGTTGAATGTTCAGTTCGGCCCTGGTTCTGGCAGCTGGAGATGCTGACCATGCCGATGTTCTGGGAAGACATGGTCCCAGCTGGAAGGAAGGGGAAATGCCAAATGGAAACCCATTTTAAAGCTTTCACTTAATTGTCTTTCTGTGGTGCATGTGACTGGGGCAAATGTGTTACACTTTGTTGACGGTTACTTAATAAGAAAAAAATTAAAGCAATATTTTCAGATAGATTTAAACAACAAATTGTGTTTTTTAAAGTTTGTGTGAGAAACACTGCTTTAAAAGTACGAATTTCTTCAAATATCTTGGTTGTTAGACAAACAAATAATATTTTGATATATGTAGTACTTTCTAGATCGCAGGATATGAATACCCTTAGATAAAATGTTCAACAGACATAGAGAAGTTTTCACTATCAAGTTCGTTCTTGAATATTGAAAGTATACTTGGCGATGCAATATATGAAGCTGTATTTTGCAGACAGTAAACAATAGTTACCTGACTTGTTTAGTAAACGATGAGTTACTTACTTGCAAATGTACAAGTGGCTCATGATAATTGTTGACGTTCGACGAGTGATAATGAGTTTTTCTGTGGCAAATAAAATTTTCTCATGTAAAATGAAAGAGATAATTGAACATCAAAAAAGAATGCCGCCGTTTACTCAACCAAAAATTAACAAAAAAAACTTGAAGCTTGGTGAATAAAATCTAAAAGCATAACTAACAAGATAAAATGATGGGTTTACAAACTAAGAAGGTAACAACAATCCGAAAGCTGTGATATAACACCTAAACTCGTAAGTAAGCATTATTTATGAAGGCGGATTAAAAAGTTTCTTGTCATTCTCGGGCGTCTTCTTATAAAAGTCGCAAACCTATTGCCGAAACCTTCTTTTGAAAAATGTCAGCCACAATTTGCATCCTCTTCCCAGGCGACATGCTATCGAATGGAGGGGACTTTCTCCAGGCCGGTTCCCCTTCACTTCCGAGCCGGATTAGTGCCGACGACGAACGACGTTTGAGCAGTAGTTGGTGAGAGCTGGGAAAATAAATTTCCCAGCCAAAAGTGCTGACGAAACGACGACGGCAACGACGACAAGCGTACGGTGCGCTGTCGTCGCGACGGGGAAAAATTTGTCCGAGGAAAAAAAATGTGCGCTAAAGAAAGCGCAAAAAGTGCGCTCGGGTAACAAATTTTCGCAAAATGTGCTCCTTGATAGATATGAAAGTTGTCTGAGGGTGGGCGAAGGGACGGAAACACTTTATCCTATTAATCAATCAAAAAATTTAGCCCGCCATTTGTAAGCGTGAAATGTTTGCCTCGTTGATGAAAAACGTTAAAAGTTTTCCATCTTTGAAGTTCTATTAAAATGCGCAACAAACTGTCACATCGGCTAGTGATTATGAAAGTTCAATTAATGAATGAAATAATGAGATTCTGCACACTTTTAAGGCAGACGTCAGGTGCCAGATGGGTTTTTGAATAATTGAATTTATGAATTTGAAATACGTTTAGGCTACTATAAAAGCCGTCGAAATTGTCCAACAATTATCATCCAGCTTTCTTTGTTTGAATATTCCAGTTGAACTGTACAAAATGTTCAAGTTAATAGTCTTGATCCTGCTGGCATCTCCTGTCTGGTCGGACCTCACTGTTCCTGCTACAATAGCCGGAGCATCAACGGGAAGCTCCGGTACAAACGGAAACATCGTCGCAAACAATGACAGAATTCTTGGCATCTTGAACCAGTTTCATACAATCGTCGAAAACTTGTACTACCTCGAGCTGCCGGAACTTAGTAATGCTTCTGAAAATTTCCGTCTGGTGATGGACAGCCTGGTCGAAGTCGGAAGTCCCATATTCCAGTCACTGTCCAACGTGGCCAAAATTTCCTCCGGTGATCCAGAAAAGGCTTTTAATGTAGTGCGTGCAAACATCAAGACAGCGGTTGATCTCAATGAAGACCATATAGTTCTTGTGAATCAAACTCGTTTGGTTTTGGGTGATAACACCACCAACTATTTCATGGATGTGCTGAACAACTTGACCATCAACTTGAGTAATGTATCTCTTATACTGGATAACATTCAGCGAGCGGCTGTGGAAATTCAAAGCCTTTCTAAAAAATCTCCAGCTGCGGTAAATGCATTGGTGCCTGTCAACGATATAAGAGATCTGAATGTAGTTCTGAGACAGTACATCGTTATTGGTGATGCCGCGGTTCCCGAAATTCGATCTGTCGTCAATCGTGTTCGTACAGTGGACAGCTTCCTAACCCGTATTAGCTCTGTTGTCAGCCAGCAACGTCAGCTCTTTAATGCCAGCTTCTCGCGAATGCCTTCGTATATAGAAAGTAACGTTTTGAGCAATTTCCGGAGAAGTTTGCAAGGAGTTCGGACCCAAATAACGGACAGATATGGCAACGTATTGGTTGGAGTTTGGAAGTTAAACGCATTGAATGCAAGTGAAATAATGAATATGACTACTAACAGAACAGTTCCTGTGGTTCAAGGAATTGCTGATAACGTTGCAAACAACATTGATATTATTGTAAATCAAGTCAACCAGCTGGAAGTTGCTTCTGCCGGACCGTATGAAGTATTGAACAGAACTGAAGAAATGTTGGTTGCCAGCACCCATCAGATATCATTGGCAATGACACAACGTGTTAAAAATGCAGATACATGTTTTGCTCGTTACAACTACGAGTTTGATAAAATCCCTCGGAATGTGTATAGTCAATTGTACACTTGCGTCTGGGATACGGCTTCCGATCTTTCACAAGTTGCTAGTAATTTGAACTATGTGCTAAGATTAATGGTTATTGAATTGAACAATGAATTTACCATCGTGGAACGTTGCACCAATATGGTATCGAGAAACAGCCCAGATATCACTAAAAATCAAGCAGTTGCATGTTTGGAGTCGGCTCGCTCATATTTGGCCAATCGTCAGGTACCACTTCAACAACTTGTGGACTATCAGCGTATGTTCCAGAAGGAAGTGTCCTACAGTGCCGAGCGTTACAATTTCTGTCTTACCACCACACTGCATCAGTCGTACGCACAATCATTCCGTTTGTATGAATTGATCAACGAATGCTTGAATATTGTACCAACAGTAACACCGATGCGCAAATGGTACGGAAAGCTTACAATTGGATTTGGTAAATAAAATGCGACATAAGACATTGTTGATTTCTAACATGGATAAAATGAATAAATAATAATTGAATCAGTTCAGAATAATTCCAACCGTTGGCTTAATTTCACAATCATCCATAACATTTTTTTATTATTTGTTCAACTGAAGTCATCATCTTGTTATAATCATCATGCTATAGGTGCAAATGTTCTGCCTGCACTATCATTGTTGGTTGGAGACTTTAAAGTATCGGTTGTCGTGTTTGAAATTACAATGAAAACTATAGTCGTTCTACTTGCAATATTAATGCCACTCGTTAAATCAAGTCCAAAACGAGGCATTACACAACATGCTAAAATATTGAGTGTACCCGGGCGAGTTTCGAACTGTAAATGTAACCTCGTTGCCAATGCTGACTTTATTTTGCAAAATTTGGAAATTTTACGAACATCAGCACGGGAGTTAGAAAAGTCTTCAGAGTACAACCACATTGCGACAGGTGTTCATGCGCCTATACGAGGTATGGTCGATTCTGGATCGATCATTTATACTGCATTGAAAAATCTGCCGCAATCTTCGTCTGGAAATATTCAGGTTTTGTCCAGGAATGTTGCAGCAACGATTCAGCAGACTAAAGTTGAAAGGAATGAACACATGATAAAGCTGCAGCATGTGAAAGAAGTACTGGGCAATAGAAATTATAAAATTGTAAGAAACACCCACAGTGAATTTATGGCGACTCTCGACGAAATCGCGATAGAAAATAACTATTTAATGGATAATATGTCTACAAACAGAGCCTCGAATAACATAGCAATGTTGAAGATGAACGAATTAGTGAAAAACTACGGTACAAAACTTGAAGAATCTGTTCCTAAACTTGAATCTGTAATGAAAAGTGTTGTGTCATCCGGAGTGTTACCGGATCTCTCAACTGTAGGGATACGGAGAACTTTTAATAAAGCACGTGAATCTCTCAGAAGCGATCTGCTTCACGTTCGTCCTTATATTGAGACCAATGTGATAGCCAACGTTCAAGCAAATTTTCGCGATGTTGAGAGCAAAATTACAACGCAGAGTGAGACCGTTGTGACACAACTGCAACAGTTTTATGAAAAAGTAAACTGTGGATGCGTTCAAGAGACTATATCGATCGTCCAGAGCATTTCAGAGTCCGTGACTAAAAATGTCAACAAGTTCATTGAGCAAGCGGAAAGAATTGTGGTAAGAGAAAATTACACGCATGTATTAATGAACGAAAGTGAAGAGTTGGTTGTTAGTCTATCAAAAAACCTTACTCGTGGTATCTCGCAGGGAATTATTCAAAAATCATGTTTAACCAAGTATCAGCGTGAATTTGACAAAATTTCTCAAACGGTTTACAGACAATCTACTACATGTGTTTGGGATACAGTGTTTGATTTGAAAAAAGTAGCTACGAATTTGAACTGTGTCTTTCGATTGGCACTTATAGACCTGAAATATGAATTTACATCTGTAGAAAAGTGTGTTTTAATACTATCCAATGATACGACACAAATGGCCCTATTTCAAGCGGTTGAATGCATACAACGTGCTAGAGATTATCTTATGACACGTCGAGTATATGTAGAGCAAATGACTACCTATCAAACGGTGTTTAGGAAAGAGGTAACGTATAGTGCTTCGCGATACGACTTTTGTTTAAACTCCACTTCTGCTCAAGTTGCTGCTCAGGTAGCATATTTGAGCAATGCAATCTCCGAATGTGGAAATGGGCAGTCTTGAAAGTAGCAACAGTTGTATTTTATTTATGTTCAAAGAATTTTAGATAAAATAATCGAGACTTTTATCTATAAGGGTCTGATAAATTAGTTCTACCCACAATACCGATAGTTAAATCGCTCAGAAAAAGGACCAATCCGCAAGGATAATCCCCTTGAGCTGTCCCACTTTTGTATGCAATAAAAAGATAAGCAAAAAACCAACCTCAATCCCTCAGACGATCAAAAGAAAGTCCCTTCTGCTGAAAAAAAAAAAAAAAAACCAGTGGAAAAATTCGCCCAATCAATAGATTTTCATCAGCTGTCCTGGAATTCGATTCTCCCGAGCATTGGTGCCGAAAAAGGGTGTCATTTTCTTGTTCCGGTTTATTTACATTAGCCAACATCTCTGCAGAAAAACTCGACGACCCATGGATTGGATTTTCTATCTGTTATTCCTCACGTCAGAAGGGTTCGGCTTGAAGAAAAAAAGGATCGGGAAAAACTGGCAGATGACGATGATAAGGATCATTAATACAGCGGGGTTGGCTGAATTCGATTTGAGCTTGGAAAAAATTCATATCAAATGTAAACAAGAGCATTTTTTTCTGGTGGTTTGCTCGAGCTGTGGTTTGTAGAAAGAGTAGATTTTTTTTAGGGGATTTATCGAACTGTTTTTACCACAGCTTTTCGATATAGTTTAAATTTATCCGAATTCAAGTTCTGACACACCTGACATGTTTTCGTCAGCTACAGACTCAAGCTTAAGGACAAGCAATATTAATGACATTCACTTGTACCCTGACCGTGTCGTGAAATCCTATCTATTCATTCCCAGGGCACGTCAGCTGGGGCATGATGGACGTACCTCCCTTCGAGTACCGTCCTCACAGGTTTAGGCACGAAGCGTTACGGACGGCAAAGAATCATCACACTATCGGCACTGGCTACACACCCGTCAGAAGGCCTATTGACATCAGGCAGTGACCCGGCTGCTGCCATTGCTCTCGCCAAGTGGCCGCCGCATACCGCACTGTGGTCAAATTCTTGTCCTCGGAAAAGTCCTCGCGATTTTCACCCCGGAAAAAGCGGAACGTGTGTGTTCATAAGTGTTGCTGTTATTTATGCTTCTCCATGTGGTGACGTGATTAATGATCGTCTCCTGTGGCCCAGTGTTCCACCGGGAGGACTTCGCTCCCCGGACTGAAACCGCATCCCACCGGAACGGAACTGGCAGGATGGGTGGGCGTATACCACACCAGTGACCACTTTCACAGCGACTGGGAAAATGTTTGAGGTGTTCTCTGAACTGTAGAGGGTTCACCAGGTCATTTAAGGTCTTTTAAGTTCAACTTTAATTTTAATTTTAAGACGAATCATTTGTGATGTGATAATTTTAAAGGCACAAAAACTATTGTACAACTTATTACACTACCATAAAAAATGCAGAACAATTATCAATCTGAAAAAAGTTGAAACCATTTTTAATTATGTAGAAATTTCGCGAACTTTTTTGAAATTGTTTATAGAAGATGGTATATTATTGTATTACCACTAAAGACATGAATTAAACTTGAAAGATATATAAATATCAAAAAACATTTACAAGAATCCTTGTTAGTGCTAACTCGTATATGTAAATTACATAAAACTGAAATCGTTACTCCCGGCAAGGAATGTGTCCAGACAAAAATAAGCTTTTCAAAAGAAGAACTTGTCAGGATGGGCTTACACTAAACAGCGTCTACATAAAATTGGTGGTAAAATTTTACAACCATAATAAACCTAGACATCTAAGTGCCAAAGTAAGGCGTTAGCCTGTGGTCAGTCCAAGCGAACCTTCGGTGGGGTGTGATGCCTAGAACCACAGTAGAATGATGACTGATAAAAAAACCCAGTGTCTTCTCACCATTTGAACACTTGGACCAAAAACCCTCGGCGAATGAATAGCAGACAGCATGCAAATTTTTATCTTGAACCCATTTCGCAGACGACGTACTCTTCAATCGCTATCGTCGATTTCACAATTCGTTAAAATAAACTGTTTGGAGTAATTTAGATGAATCAATAATAATTTTACTATTAACGGCATATTCAACCATTTTATCTGGATTAGGCATATTCTTTTAAATATAAATATATTTTTAGATAGTATTCCACGTTTTTCAAAACAAGCATAAATAAAAAAACTTTTAAAGGCTTTGTATTGCTTTATGTATTTTATATTAATTGGTTTTGTAGGAGTTTTGGACACCAAAAATTAAAAAAAATGCTCGAGATTACGCAAATGCGGCAAGAAATCATGGGCACGACGATTTTTTTCTCCCCAAACCGTTCCATTGTGTGTGCGAAAAAACACACTCTGACAATGAAATTTTATCGACTGCGACTATATTGCCCTGTCTGTGTGCCGGTCTACAGAACAATGGGCGATCCTCCTGATGCTGCCTTCACCAGAATCAGCCATAGACTGGCGGTACGTTTTTTATGACCGACCCTTGTTTTCCGAGGACGATTCGGTGCGATTGTTCCCTCAGACGACGACCGGCAGTGGACTAAACCAGAGCGGTTTTATCTGGAACTAACGGCCTAGGGTACCAATATTGCAGCAATTTGATTAGATCTGGGGCTCCGCCCTTTGCCAGCCATTTAAGTGAGAATGCTTTATGTGAGTTTGGGTGTGTAGGACACTTTTAAAAGTCACCAATGGAACCACACCGTGTGAATATTTTGTGGCCAAAAACACGTGGTTGTCGCTTGCGAAAGGAGAGGGAACCCCATACTGATGAGTTAACGGTGAAATGCTGGATGGGTCTGGATTTGATAAAATTGCTGCTGAGATAATCTGGTTTGATCGATCGGACAAGTTATTAGCCGCCAATGTACTTTGTAGAGCAGTGTTACAAAGTGGTACAAAGTTGAATCAACTGCACCCCATCATGCTGAATAACTATCGAATTAGTGCATCATTCTATAACCTAATCCACATCCCTGGTCTATGCTACATAGTCGGATGGGTGTCTGTCTGTGTACACACATACGTCTATACTCAGCAGTTTATAATAAAGCTCTGAGATGGCTGTTTGCCACAAACATCTGCATTCCACAAAATTGCACCATCATCAGCAGCTCTGGAAAGGCTTGCTGCAGCTCAGTACGGCGTACGGCACTGGTTCAATAATGATTATCATAAGGGGTGCCACTCGAATGAATCATATCATTTTGGAGAGCATCCCGCCATTTTCCATTCAGCCAGCACCCAGCCCGGCGAACAATGAGTGCGGAATTAAATTTGCAACGTTTTGGAGACCCCTCTTTTTGAAGGGTGTTCTGTCTAGTTTGGAAAAGGCCAATCTCTGGTATGCATCCCCGTCATCGTGATACATATTAATTCAATATTTGCACACTGTATAAATTTGTTATTATCCTCCAAAACGAGCACCGTCGGCTGGCTGACTGGTTGGAGGCGGCCAAAGTGTTTGCTAGTGATTCTGGGATATTCGCGAACCCGCGGTCCCGACCGGATCCAGATAACGATGGTTTTGTGCGAGCCAAGCGACACGTAATGTTGAATTAGTGCACCAAAATGTGTTGCCATAGTGCAATCCTTGCGTTGATGAGTTGTTTTTCGAAGCCAAACGAGTCAGCAATCAAGTTGGATTGACTGTACCGAATAAATCAACGTTTAATTCTGTGACAAGAGCAAGCTAGAACTGTTGTATTTGGCGGAAGCGTGAAAAACACTGTGAAAAATGCACCCCCAAGTGGCCCTCGAACATTTTCATAATTGCATAATTACATGCACCTTACTTGCATCGTCGATTGCAGTGTCCCACGTCGTTTCAGCACTTTGCATAAGTAACTGTCAGAAATAAAGTCACAAGAGCTCGCGCGGTAGGTTTCAAAAGATTTACGTGCGTACGGTCGTGACGCCTTTCGGGTTTGGCTCTTTTAAATTCGTTTTGCGATCACGTGCCAATCCGCGGAAAGCACGTAACAAATCGTTGAAGCGCACATGTTGATCTTGATCCGTCGATTGAGTGAGTTGATTGCGGCCGCAAGCTCGGCAGATATCGAAACCTATTACATCAAACGTGAAGGGAGAAGTGATTTAAGATTTTAAAGTGAATTATGACTACTGTTGGAAATAATTCTAAACACTGTTTAACTGAATATAACTTAAATGTGCTTAACTAAGAATACAATAATATAATGGTTAAAATGGTTCAGCAATAAAAGGGAGATTATTATCCACCTCAAGTACTGGGGAAAAATACTGTAACTAAACTTGATAACGGATTTGACCCTTTCCTATAAAATATAGAGATATTTTGTTTCTATTTACTGTTGTTTAAAAAAAGTAAGCATTTAGTAAATATTTTTAGTTGTGCTCGCTGCTCAGCATCACATCTTGACGCCATGATTTGATCTATAAATTTTGCCAAAGCTCCCATGGTAACTCAAAGGTGAGGTGCATCTATGCGGAAATAGCAAGAGAGAGAGAGAGAGAGAGAGAGTGCTATTTGTAAGGGTTCGTACCGAAACCAAAATTACCATAAATGAACAGAGAGCAGCAACTAAAATATTTAATAAAGTTTTATGATGTTATGCTAATGTGCATTGGCGATATATGCGAAAAGCTACCAAACTGGAAAAGGCAGCCACAGAACCGGAATGTAGCATTGAGTGGCAGCTATTTGAGGGGTGCAAAAAGGAGCGTTTAACTTGTGTGTGTGTCCTGACTAGCTGAGCTGGTGGTGAACAAGTACGGAGCACTTTTACACAACAGTAATACCACACACAGTTTTGTACTGGTCGATTTAGGTTGTACAGGGCACTTTTCCTCACTTTTCTCATTTTCATCACCAAAAAGTGTATCTCAGTGGAGTAAACTAAAGGGAGGAGTAAAAAAAAATGGTGACAAAACTTCCTAAGTCACTTTACTCATTGCGTCGTGTTCCCTTGGGGGAGGTCGGGAAAATAAAAGAGCAAGTAGCATAAACTATGTACATATATATATGAGTTTGTGTCTCATTGTGTATGTTGCTCTTGCTTGAGAGACACTGGGGAACTGGATGAAATTTAAAGCTTTTCCGTATGCGGTACACACGACGACGTAGAACAACTGAAAGGAAAATGCAGCATAGAGTAGAGTGAGGGGATACTGCAACAACAAAAAAGGAGTCCAATGAAAAATGCTTTCCTCCTACAGCTATCGCCAGCAGCAGACAGAAAAAGACTAGAGTAAGCATTGCACAGGAAATTCAAATAAAAGGATCATAAAGTTTAAATGGAATGGATTCCTTGATGCTCCTTTGGTGCTCTTTGGTCCCGTGTCTGGGATTTTAAGGCTAACTGTAGCTCTCGTTCTATGAGTTTCTCCGGGATGTTTTGATTGTAGGATTGTACAACTATACCAAATTGCTAGGTCAGAGGAAATCTTGGTCATAGCTTTTGACTCTACTTGAGATCTTCTTTTAAATATTTCAGATGATGGTTTTGTATAATGTGTGTGTGTGTGTAGATAAAATATTTACATACCGTTTTAAGATTTGATTTCTAAAATCCCCAAAGGTAAGTTGGTTCTTAAATGACATTAGGAAATTAAAATGTTACTTGCTTATGGCGTAATATATTGTCAAATGTCAAGTTGCTTAATAGAGTGGGTCAAATTTGACTGTTGACTATCTAATGCAGGGCTGAAATAAATGAGTGAATATGAACTCATTTGATTGAAAACTCGAGCATTTAAAGCCTAGTAAATGTTTCATATGATTTTGTATGAGGAAAGTACCTTTTCAGTTTTTTTAATGTAGGAAAATTTTAACCATTTGATCCTAATGCTTTTAGAAGCATTTTTATTATTAGATAATACAAAAATGTTACCTAATAAATGAAACGAAGTTGACTTTATAGCTGACTTCGCCGCCATGGGCTCCTAAGTGTATGAAAGTATGGCACGGAGCGACGGCGCCGAATATCCATATTTACACAAAGAATTTTAGAGCACTCGCCGCGGGATTCGAACCGGCGACCTCTGGATTGTAAGTCCAGTGCGCGGTCCGATTGATCCACACGGGCGGCCTCATAAATACTTTTTTTTTAATTTTATTTAGTCAATTTACCTGCTTGAAAAATCTTTAAATCTCTGCAGCTCTGGTTTTGACAAGATTATAACGAGAACATTAAGATCAAACGATTGCACCCTATCTGACCTCCCATTGGTCCATATAAGCTTATCAGTCCCTTGGCTCGTGCAATGTGTCTCATCGTCACCTTCAAATATTACGGAATCGCTGTGATGATTCTTCTATGGGTAGAGTGT
Source organism: Culex quinquefasciatus (assembly GCF_015732765.1). Lineage (NCBI taxonomy): Eukaryota > Metazoa > Arthropoda > Insecta > Diptera > Culicidae > Culex > Culex quinquefasciatus. The sequence goes on from NC_051863.1 coordinate 200,869,757, forward strand.
GTGTAGTACATAATTCATGCGTACACTAAGCAGATTTTTCCCTTCGTGCCCATCACACGAAGAATCACAGCCTCAAAGCGTTTTCCGCTATCATTAATCTCCTAAATAAATCATAAATCTCTGCCCTGGGAGCCACGAGACATACTCGTGTACGGTATGTTCTATGCTCTGGGTGATGTTTTCCGAGGTGAGCATAGAAAGAGAGACAGAGAAAGAGAGAGAGAGAGAGAGAGGTTTCCTTTGAATGAGCAATGATTTGCCGTCAGCCGGAAGTGGCACCCAGGGGTAGGTTGGGGAGTCACGTTTAATCCCATTTAACGATGTTCGGCTGGGAAACGTGCAAGCCTCTAATGTGGGAGCAATTTGCGGCAAGCGGGTGTATTATTATTTCATGAATTAATGATTAGGCTCTGCTTGCCGCACGATGTTTTCGCTGGGAAAGCGAAAAATCTTGATGTTCATTCGCGTGTTGTTTTTTTCAGTATCGGTTTACCACTAGCATGGTTTTCCGGAAATCTCACTTTTTCCACTTTCTTCTGAGTGTGAGATTTTGCGTTCTTCAGTACCAGAAAGTTGGTTTCAGTTTAATAGAAATTTCATGAAAATTAACAAACAATTAAGCTGATCCGGTTCAGTTCAGTTGCTTCGGCGGCAGCAAAAGTTGAACCTCAGAGAAGGGTTTCTTCCGGAAGAGTCCTCTAATGTCGGTACTGGTGTCCTCGAATGGGTTTATATGTGAGCACGAGGCTAAAAGGATTACTGCACGGCAAACATCGAGGATATATTTGTCTTTCATAAAGGCAAAGAAAAACAACATGCAGGTCTGGTCGAGGGAAGGGGGAACGCTGCACGAACGGAAGCGGACAAAAGTTTCCAGTTTTGCCTTCCTCACTGAGGTAAGGCTATAATCCTGCTCTAAAAATGAACTTTCTATTAAAAGCTCCTAGACCCACCTTCATGTATACATATCTACTCAGAATCGAAAACTGAACAAATGTCTGTGTGTGTGTATGTGTGTGTGTATGTGTGTGTGTATGTGTGTGTGTATGTGTGTGTGTATGTATGTATGTGACCAAAATTCTCACTGAGTTTTCTCAGCACTGGCTGAACCGATTTTGATCGAACCAGTTGCATTCGACTTGGTTTAGGGTCCCATACATCGCTATTAAATTGTTTGAAGTTTCGATAAGTAGTTCAAAAGTTATGCAAAAAAATGTGTTTTCACAAATACCCGGATCTCAATTATATGCATGTAAACGATGTCCGGATCCATCATCCGACCCATCGTTGATTAGGTCATTGAAAGTCCTTTCCAATGAGTTCAAAATATTGAAGATCTGGCAACCTTGTCTCGAGTTATGACCACTTAAGTGATACTTATGTACTTTTTTGAAGCTGGATCTCACTTAAATGTATGTAAACTATGTTCGGATCCATCATCCGACCCATCGTTGATTAGGTAATTGAAAGGCCTTTCCAATGAGTCCAAGACATTGAAGATCTGGCAACCCTGTCTCGAGTTATGACCACTTAAGTGATAGTTATGTACTTTTTTGAAGCCGGATCTCACTTAAATGTATGTAAACTATGTCTGGATCCATCATCCGACCCATCGTTGGTTAGGTAATTGAAAGGCCTTTCCAATGAGTCCAAGACATTGACGATCTGGCAACCCTGTCTCGAGTTATGACCACTTAAGTGATATTTATGTACTTTTTTGAAGCCGGATCTCACTTAAATGTATGTAAACTATGTCCGGATCCATCATCCGACCTATCGTTGGTTAGGTAATTGAAAGGCCTTTTCAATGAGTTCAAAATATTGAAGATCTGGCCACCCTGTCTCGAGTTATGACCACTTAAGTGATATTTATGTACTTTTTTGAAGCCGGATCTCACTTAAATGTATGTAAACTATGTCCGGATCCATCATCCGACCCATCGTTGGTTAGGTAATTGAAAGGCCTTTCCAATGAGTTCAAAATATTGAAGATCTGGCAACCCTGTCTCGAGTTATGACCACTTAAGTGATAGTTATGTACTTTTTTGAAGCCGGATCTCACTTAAATGTATGTAAACTATGTCTGGATCCATCATCCGACCCATCGTTGGTTAGGTAATTGAAAGGCCTTTCCAATGAGTCCAAGACATTGAAGATCTGGCAACCCTGTCTCGAGTTATGACCACTTAAGTGATATTTATGTACTTTTTTGAAGCCGGATCTCACTTAAATGTATGTAAACTATGTCCGGATCCACCATCCGACCCATCGTTGATTAGGTAATTGAAAGGCCTTTCCAATGAGTTCAAAACATTGAAGATCTGGCAACCCTGCCTCGAGTTATGACCACTTAAGTGATATTTATGTACTTTTTTGAAGCCGGATCTCACTTAAATGTATGTAAACTATGTCTGGATCCATCATCCGATCCATCGTTGCTTAGGTAATTGAAAGGCCTTTCCAATGAGTCCAAGACATTGAAGATCTGGCAACCCTGTCTCGAGTTATGACCACTTACGTGATATTTTTGTACTTTTTTGAAGCCGGATCTCACTTAAATGTATGTAAACTATGTCCGGATCCATCATCCGATCCATCGTTGCTTAGGTAATTGAAAGGCCTTTCCAATGAGTCCAAGACATTGAAGATCTGGCAACCCTGTCTCGAGTTATGACCACTTATGTTATACATTGTGTTCTTTTTTTCTGGATCTGGATATACCCATTTTTGATAAAAAGTGAGGAAGGCATCAGCCACATAGGTGGATTAAGTTAGTTTTTAGAAGTGGAGTTGGAGTAGTCTTTAAGTGGAAAATTTGAGGGCACCATCTTGACGAACTCTCGGCGTACTTGGTATTTGAGTTTAGAGCACTAGAGTTTGCTACATCATATGAAATTGTTAGGCAACTTTCTTACAAGTCCGTTGGTTGCAAAGTAGCAAGCAATGCTAAAATTACATAATTTTGTACAACCAATTGTATTCATAGTAAACCTATGCCAAATTGCGTCTTGTTCTTGAGTAAGCAGGGGTGAAAAGTATGAATATGTTTCGCAAACAATGCAACCCATGGAGCAGATAATCATTTGTTCTGACACTCTTCATCACAACAAAAGTGTGTAATCGTATGGAAATGTTTCATCTCCCGATTAGAATGGCTCGCATCTGTATAGTATGTCAACTTATCTGTCATTCCGTCTGTTCCAATGTACTGTGTACTAAGAGAACATGTTAGGATTGGTTTCAACATTGTCGTATCGAAATGAATAATTTATATGCATATCTGTCTCCTTCCAGAGCTGCACACACGAGTAGCATTAGTTGCAGTCGTTCTTTACTAGATTGTAAACATTATGTTTGGTTGTCCCAGGTTTAAAAAAAAGCAAATTTCTTGACTTATTTTTAAATTCCAATTTATGGAATAAAAAACAAATATAACATTTTTTCCATTGAAACAAGAGTGGACAACGTCGATAGATTTATGCACTAACATTCCTCCCAGACAAGGTTGTTTCTCCTTGGAATCAAACAATCGAATGCATCCCAACCATGAGCAGCCGTCTTGTTCCAGGAGAAGCATTCAAATAGAAATTCTTGCATATTGATTCGGTAACAGGATTTTGTGTTTGCATTCAACTTTGTGTTTCTCTCCGTTTTTTGCTTGCTAGGGTCGACTGTGTCGAACGGGAACGGATTGGAAGTTCCTTCAGTCTAGCACTAGTTATGACACTTGTCCCAGCTATTCTTTGCGCTTTGCAAACCTCAACCGATTCCTAAAGTACGACATTGATGCTTATGATTGGACATGATATGCTGCCTTGAGGGTGGTTCTGCTATCATTGTACTTCGATAGAAACTAAGCAAAAGCAAAAAAAAAAATATTACGTGTTCTAATAAAACATTTTTGTAAGTGACGATGGTTACACGATATTTTTGTATATTTTTATATGACAACAAAGGTCATCATAATACAACAAGTTTTTTTTCATAATGCCTCTTATACTACTCGAATCACTTTTAAGCCAAAAATGCCTAAAAGGGCCATTCTAACGAACAGCTGTCGCCAACGCAAACAAAAGCCAAAGAAGCTGGCTCTCCTTCCGGCTGGACCTCCGACTTTGTATGCCACTATTGGTCCCTCTGGTGTGTGGTCCGAGAGCTTAAATTCAATTTAAAATTGTCTTCCCTAACCCGGACGACAGCAAATCGAGCAACCTATCGTGTGGAAGAAGATTCAGAAGTACAAGTTAGATTGAAGTGTGTGTTCCTTATTCCGGTTGTTTTCTTTGTTTTCAATAGCTTCTGACTCGGTGACAAGATTCTCATCCTCTGTCGAGGAACCACGAGTGTGTGACCAACCACAAAAAGGGCCATCCCCTTCTTCCCTTTCTTCTTCTCTCTCTCTAATGTGCCATTTCCGATTCCGATTTCGATTCCGGCTGGTTCTCAATGGTCTCTTACTGGCTCCCAAGCTACGTGTGAGTGTGGCAGCCGGCATTAGAAATGAATTTATAGCGTGTCCCTGTGACTTGTAGGTTCCAGCCCCAATAACCGGATGAAGTCTTCGGAAAGGAGGTGGTTTGCTTCCTGAATCGTCCTTGTCTGCTCTATTTATGAATTCAGCCTTCATCTCGGGTTGCTCGACAGGCCGGCAGCCAGAAAGCAAGCAAAACGCTTCTCTTCTTGCACTGAACCTACCAAAAGGAGAGTGCTGGGAAAACAAAATTAAAGATTCATCCCACATTGAGAATACGCAAAGGACGTAGGCAATTTTCTACACTTTCCCTCCCCTGCCCTGGTCATCTCCGATTGTGCCGTTGCGGTTTGGGGGGGGCAGTTCAAGCAAGCACGCAAGCAAAACCAGACAAGATAAGCCCAAAGGACCTATATTTTGCGTTTGCGGGGGCGTACGAAATCCATGCACCGTGCAGTCAACAGCAATCGCCCCTTTTGTTGGAGAGGTGGCAAATTCTGCTCTATATCGTGTATTTAGAAAGCACACAAACACAATGGGATCAGTTCGGAACCGAAACACAAGTACCACTGCATGTGTGTGTATGTGTACCCTGGGCAAATACGATCAATTATAAACACATTTTCCAAGTTGCACTTTCGGTGGCAGGCCGTCGTATGATGACAACTTGTCTGGGATTCGAGAAACACTACCATATGTCCAAACAATGTATTTGTAAGAGAGGAACTAGTAATTGAACAGAATCTATTAAGATCAGAACTAGGAGATAGATCTGAGGGCGAATTTTGCTTCTGCTGCTTTTTGAGTAAGTGTAGTATATGTTTGAATGAAAATTCATAGCAAATGGTAAAACATTTATTTTTCACTGATTATCTTGGGAACCACAAAGTTTCAATATTTAATTAAAGTATGAGAAGTTTGATAAAATTTCACATTTATTTGATTTATATAATATAAACCGAAAACCATTTATCACACAACTTGACATTTTTGAAGTTGATGTCAGTAATCGCTTCATTTTCGTCAAGATATGATAGGTCAGAGCTCCTTGAACACGCTCCAATCGACAGAATTGAATTTTAGTGATTTTACTACCAATAAATACAATTGTTATCTTTGGGTATAAATGCTATGGAAAAAATATAGCAATCATGCGCATCCATTTATTTGAATTTGAAATGTACATAAATAATTACTTATTTTAGTTAAACAACATTTTAAAATTCCAAGAGAATTTTAAATTACAAAATGATAGAAAATAAAGAGAAAATATTTTAAAAATGTATTGAAATTTTCATTGTCAAAATTTCTTGACGTTTTTTATACATAATAATTGAGCAAGTAAAAAAGATAACTACCTTCGAACAGTGTATAATTTTTATTGTATAACGTGTTGAAAACATGAAGCTTTCGAAAAAAAGACGAAGCATTCCACCAGCAAAGGGAGCAACCACAAAGAATTCCATTGAAGTAGTACCACTACAAAGACGTACCGTTTCGCTGGCAGGTGCTGAAAAGTGAATATAATCATCACTTAACGTTTTATAAAGTTTATCGTTTGAAAATTATAGTTATGTGAGGAGGCAGCAGGCTCACACCAGTAAAGGGAGAAAAAAATAAGGGAAATTCAGAGGAAAGCATCGTTCCTTTTGCGCTCGTTTGCCTCGGAACGTAAGACAAGACAGACCTTTGGGTACTTAAAGACACCTCAGTCTGGTGCCGGTACGTAGGGTGTTCCTCGAAAAGTAGCTTCGGCATTTTGCTCTCGGTATAAAAACGGTTTAATTTGCCTTTTATGGGCCGTCTCGTTTTTCGTTTCGTCTTAACCAGAGCCAGCAGGTTCACTGCCACTTTTTTCTTATCTTTTTTCAGCCCTACATAGAGCAGGCGAAGATGCTCTTGCCGAGTACTTTCAGCTTTTGTACTCCTCACATTTCTTGACAGGGTCCTTTCCAGCGGCTGACAAAAGAAGTACTAAAAGGGAAGAGCAGGGGTACTATTTTACGAGTGTTGAGTGTTTTATGAGGCTCTTCGTTGAGCGCTGATTGAAGTATTGAAAGGATGACGAGATGCTGGTTGTGAGCTTTGGATTAACGGGAGAATCCATCTCAATGAAGCAGATTGGCAAAAGTGATCGACAACGTTGATGTAATTATCCTTAATCGATCAATTCGAACTCAGTTTGGAAATAATTATGAGGCAGAAATTTAATAAAAATTGTTTCATGATTGAGTGTTAAAGTTTACAAAATGACTCAAGATTCGGTTCCAGTGATATTCTGCAGTTCATACTTGTATGATTATATCTGCGCAGCGAATAAAAACTGAGCAAAATCACAGCTGAATGACGCAGTGAACAATGGTAATTTTTGTCTTTTGTGTCATCCATTCACATTTAATAAACATAAAATATGTAGTAGCGCAATATTTGCTGCGAGCATTTGCCAGAAGTTGTTCCTGAGCTCTTCTATCCACGTGACAGGGTCGCTCCCCTGCATCGGGGGGTGAAAGTTAATATAACAAACACTTTATGGGAATGTAGCCGCCCTTTTCGTCACTGCACCCCCGGTATCCCTCGATAAACTAGCAGCAAACGTGGCTGGTGGACTGTCGGGTGACACTAATAGCGTGTCTGGAGGAGGTCTGTTGCCATTCAACCGCCAACAGACCGACGTCGTCGTTGCACTTTGTTGTAGCTTGGCGGAAGATGTTGACTTCCGTTCTTGTGTTACAATTCCCGGTGAAGATGCAGCGGAGGGAAGAGAGGGGTTACATTCCTGGACGAGTGGCAAAAGAGGGGCGAGTCCGTGCACACATTCGTGACATGATGCTTTTGTGCTTTCTGAACTTCATACCGTGAAGACCTGCTGTCATTTTCACACCGTGATTCCATCTTGTTACACTGCTCCGTCATTCCGTTTTCTTCCTTCTTAGATTTGTGTATAACTTGACACGTGTAAGGCTTGCATATGTTTGAATTTGGCTGGACAGTTTAAACTTGCTGGTTAAATCGTAAGTAAACCTTTTGAAGAAAAGCTAATTATATTAATTTATAATTACACATTTCGGCGTTGCAACGTCACGAAATGTTCATTTTTTTAATAGGCATCGTTTGTAATCAAAACCATTCAAAAAACTTAGATATTATTACAGATCTGGATTAGACATTGAATTTCGACCCTTTTGGTTTCATATAAATTAATAACTCTTGTTTTTGTTATGCTAAATATTTGTCATTGTTAATGCAGCTGTGATTTATGATTGGACCAATAAAAACGAATAATTATTTAAATATTGTATCCTATTAGCCAAAACGGGTCGTTTTTGTCCCTGGAGAATGTGTCGAATGCATTTTCTTGCGTATTTTTTATGTATCAATCAAAATTCAGGTTTATCCAATAACACTTTCAATCAAAAGCCAGGACAAAAATTTGCAAAAAATGTTTTTGTTTGGTTTTTGGTATATGTATCATGGATTGCTCAAGCCATGTGTAGAAAGTGGTATTGTACGTAGTAAATGCCACAACATGTTTTTTTACGGTTATTTAAAGATGCCAGCATTTAATTTGTTTATATGATTAAATTGATTAGCCTTTCTTCTTCAACCAAAGTTAAAAGACAGGAACTAAAAAAAGCTCATTCAATGGCAGATTATTAAATATTTCAAAAATATTGAAGCATTTAGTATTGCTGATGACATCAACTTGAGTTGTATAGTGGTTTGATTGTTTGCTAACAATGGAGCACCCGCAGTAGAAAAAGCAAAAACTGCTCGAATGGATGTGCTCCATTGTATGTAAAGGTAAAATTAGATGAAATTTAATCTATTATATCAAGAAGCATCAAATAATGTGCAGTAAAACACATGCTCCCGTACTGATTTCAACCTTTCAACCTCTAGTGATGTCTTCGGTGACGGTTATGTAGCACAAAGTCGGGACGACTGAGGGTGGAAAGGAGTAATTGTCATTCTAGAACGACGCTGCTGCAGCCGAGGAGACGATGATGGACTAGTGACAGCTTCCTCGGGGAGGAACCACTTTGAGATTGCATCGTCCTTGCTCGTCGTTGGCGTCGTCGCGGGAAAATGTTGCTGATGCAGTCTGGCACAATGTATCCCTGATGATGTCTGCGATCCTTGCGAAACAGCGAACAAAGTCGTGCAGACTTGCTGACAGGGTTAAAAATTTGCAGTCACCTCACGTCAGCGCCACGAGATTAGTTGCGGGGCACAACCCAGGATGAAGCTTTTCAATCTAACATAGAAACAATTTCCTTCGTCCGATCGTTACAAGTTTCGGCTGAAATTTGCTCGTAAATTCTTCTTTGTGTAAACATGATTCATAATCGCTATAAAAATGTGCCCATCCGACAGAGCCCCTCTCCAAGTTACAAATTGTACAAATATAACCTTTAATTTGTCCTCTGGGCCAGTCCAAATAAAGTGAGTCGTTATTCCACTCCTTGTTTACCTGTGCCACACTTGGCTTCAATCTCGAGAGGGAAGGGACAACATCGCGAGCGCGGCTTGAGGGAGTCCCATATTTTTCAATGAATTTTCATTGCCACAACGAGTCCCTCGCGTGAAACTCTCGTGAAAATCACAATTATTACAACTTCCTTCTGAGCGCTACCACGTGTTTACCAGCACTGTGGGTTAGATAATGGATATTTATGGTTTAAACCTGAAAATTTTAATTTTTAAATCGAGAAACGGGTGATTTAAAATTATCACTTCAAATATAAGTATTCCCGTCAAAAAGTCAAAAAGATTACTTTGAAAAAAAATTCTAAAATTTCCTATGCAATAGCTCACCGTGAAAAACAGCTCGTGTGAATGTTTTAGCACTTGACGATGCAGCAGGAGGACGAGCATTTTCGTCGTTGCCGCGATGCCAGAGGGCAACTTTTACGGGAACTTCTTTCACTGCTCATGAGGGGAAAACCTGAGGAAAACCATCATGATCGTCGTCGTCTTCATACCTGACACAGTTGCACACAACGCACATACACAAGAATAAGCAGAGGGGAAGTGGCTTCGGCAACGGAAAGAAGCATTTTCCTCCCACTTCCTCGCACGCGCGGTGGCGCCCTCTTTTTATGACGAGGCGGTAAAGTAGAAGTTAATTTTTATATTGCTCTTTTTATTATGTTTTCATAACGCGCCGCTGACAGGGATGCTTCAAGGAGTGCTTTACGACTGCGAGTGCTGCGGATGTCTGTGGGGGGGGGGGGGTAACTCGCGGTTCTCGTTTTCAGGGGTGACGCTTCCCAGAGTCGAATGGAAAAGGAACTGTAATATTTCAAACGAAAATTAGGCTCATTGTAGAGCGGAATGTTTTGTTTGGTGAAAATTTATGGAGATGATTTGTACCGCGTGTGAGCTGTTTAGAACCTTTGCTACAGGTGAGTAAGGTCATATTGAAAGGGCGTAAAAAATGATCAGTTGGATTATTAAAAAAAATATTATTAGACTGATTTTTAATTTCATATTCGTTAAATTTGATTAGCTAGACATTACACAACTTTTTGTAATGGACTCACAAATAACAATCCTAATATTTGTTTTCTACTTGTAACTACTGGTTGAATGTAATGCTTGGATAACTCACAAAAGTTAAATTGAATTTGATGGCAGTTCACACAACACCCCTGGGAACCGTACCGTGTCATTCAGCTAAACCCAATTACCACTTGAACAAATCAGCGATCTAGTGATAGCCACAGGGTAAACTACGGCCCTCAAACTTCAAAGTACGTGGAAAGTTTATCGTCATTCAACAGAACTAACTGCATTTCCAAATGAATGCGCCACTGCATTCAGGAGCAGAGTTATGCGCGTCACGAGGCGTGATTATCCTAGGTTGTATGAATGGGACAGGATGGTTGATGTGTAAGTTGCAATTTTCTGGATGATTTGGTGAGGCGTGGAGAAGGATAGTACTTTGGTTTGGTTGACTTATTGCTCCAGCACGAGTGCGTCGACAGCAAAAGGTGATGCATTTCGCAAACCAGCTACGTGGTGTTAAATGTGCACACGCACATGCTGCCACCATTTTCGAGCCGACTACCCAAAACCGATCGGATTTGCTCCGGATGAACGCCCTGGGGCACAGTTCGCTTCTGCTTCATGGCTACCATTAGAAACGGTGTAGTCAACGTAGGGTAGTCTATACCTGTGGAAATCAACCGATGTGAATAGCTGACGTTTTCATTTCTGTACAAATTTGAACCACCCTTTCAACTATTTTAGAATTTGCTAGCGACATATACACAATACGATGTTGAATGATGGAATAAAGCTTTTTTGGGGTCTCTGGGGAGGGTAACGGAACGGGGCTCTGAAAACAAAACGTCCGTCCGAGGAAGCGTTGATGCTGATTGATGCAAATGAATGGAGCCAGTCACGGTGGCCACTCAAAGTGGTCTGATTTTTGGCGAAAGACACAGAGAAAGCTTTAGTCAACAGGTGATATTTTCGGATCAAATATTCACACAAGTGCGTGCATGCACCGCAAAACTAGAAAAGCCTATCAGCGAGCGATGCTTCGTTAGTGAAGGATTAAAAGGTAGTCGGAAATAGTTTGCACAAGCTGGTCGCAAACCAATTCCTAAAAGTGTTTTGCAAAAAATTTTAACCTGTAATGTGCAACCGAATGGGTATGATTGAGCGCCCGATGTTGATCCAGATTCCATTCTTCTTTTTCCTATTTATTCGTTTTGAATGTTCGGGCACGTGGTGCTACGGTTGATTCGGACTTGAAATGTCATCTCGGTACTCGTGTGGTGCGTTTCGTTTGAAAATCTTTTTTTGCCATGGAAAGCATTTCACCGCAACCATGCGTTTGTCGGGATAGGCGGATTAACTAAACGGTTTCCGATGCCCTGGGCAAAAACGGACCCCTTGCGTTCAGTGGATGTAATAAGCGGATTACGGTCAACGGACGAGGGCTGGCCATTCCGTTAGCGCACCGTTTTCCGTGGGCGTTCCGAAGGGTTCTGATTGGAATCGATAAACGATGTCAAGTGAACCCCAAGTGTGGGAGGAACATTTTATTGCACTTTTCGCCGATGGGGGAAAAAACCCCAAAGAGTTTGGGAAAACGGGAGGACTATCCGATAAGATCAACAACAATCAGCCATAAAAAAGCGACGTCACGAACAATCGAAATGGGAACCAGCAGCGAAAAAAGTGCTGACAAACAAAGTTGTAAAACGGAAGAAACGATTCAAACTGTGAGCAGTCTTCGCCGTCAGCAGCAAAAAGGGAAGCCAAGAAGATTGTGATTGTTGGAGGTGTGATATGTTTTATTTGCAGGCTGTCCTGTTCAGAGGGATCCAGGGTAATGTTGGTTTGTATTTCACCTTCCCTTGGTGGCACAGCGTGCTGGCCAGAATTGAGCCATGTTACCCTAACCGCCACGTTGAAAACTTCTTCTACGAAGTGAAGTGAACCTTGTGTCCCTGAAGACATCCTGAACCCGGTGGGTGGGGAAAAGGTGTAAATAAATAAACACAATCGAATGAGATGAAGGAAAAAACGGCAGCTGCCATCAGCTGCCAAGACTTTCCACTTCTAAACCGTTGGGACGTGGGAATGGCAGGGTGGAAAGATAAATGCACCCCCGGGAGGACTGAGGTTTGTGCTTTATAAGCACCGCTGGTAGGAGTGCTCCAAGAGTGGATTAAAGGCGTCGCAGGATTTGAATTGAAGTAGGTCAAATGAATACAGGCTTATAATTACCTGAACTCTGACTTACTGACTGTTTTTATAGATTTAAAATGCGCAATAACCAAAAATCAATATTTAAATTTCCTGAGCGCACTGCGTTTTGAAAACTAAGCAATTCATCAAAACGCCATATTAATCAAAAAATAAACTTGTAGACAAGGCTCGCTCTGATTAATGGCATGGGACCACTCATTTTCCCAAAAACACTTGGGGCCACCATGAGAGGATTAGCCTGAGGATTTTTTTTTCTATCTCTAGGAGTATGGCAAATCCCACGCTCTGTACCCTCGATGCCAAGGACAGGCGTCTAGGGGAAAAAGGGATTATATTATATTACATCATAAAGTATGTGAATGGCTCAGCTTTCGATGCGGTTTTCGCAGAACGCGGAAGATGGCTGACGTTCTTTGGGCATCGCGACCGACAGTACCAATCCCTTGCCGGTTGCTGGTGAGAAAAGGAACAAGAAATTAATTAAAGATGAGTGAATAATCCCTCGGGCGATTAGTGTAGTAGTTGAGGAAACAGACCAGCTATGCTACTGGTTGCCCTGATAGGACTTTCAACACCTGTTCCATGCTAAACCATAACCCAAAGGAGGATTGACAGGAAAAACGAGATTTATGTCGGAAAGCCCTTTTTTTAGTATTAATATTAATGGAAGATGTTTCAAACTATTTGTTTGATAATCACACAACCATGCTTGGAGCAAATAAGATTTACCCTTCACGGAACTGATCAAGCCTGTCTCTATTCAACAGATTAGTAATTTACATTTCATTTACATCTGGATTTAATTCGAAAAGAAAAGGTTATGCAAATGTGTCCTCTTGACTGAATTACAAATAAGATATGCAAATTAAACACATGCTCTTAATATTGGTCAGATCCCATCCCAGCTGGAATACTATAATCCTACTGTACACCCCCTCGCCAGAGGGGGGGAAGTCGTCAGTCAACCGAACTTTCCCGTAGACATTTCGTCGTATCTTCGTCTTTAGGGGTTTCGACCTGGTCCCGAACATCAAGTCTCTTAGTCAGTGGGGAAGAGTTGCTCTCCGGTACTGACACGAAGACAAATATTTACCGGCCAAAGAAAACTACTGGCGAAGCACTTTTCCATCATTCTTCCTCGTCGTTGCCAGTTTCGTTCCGTCGAGCAAAGAAGGACCATCATCATCTCCATTCCTTCCATCTGGCAGCCACTTGAGACCACGGGGCGGAACAGCAGGGACACAATTTGCCATTTTGACGATGCATGAAATGAGAATTGATTTGCGACATGATTGCTATAAAGTGCAAGCATAAATTTCTCACTTCTTGTGCATCCGGTTCGAGAGGCGGATCTGGGTTATACAACCGGGAGTACAGAGCGATGGAGCAGGAAAAACGACCCCTTGGTCTTGGTTCAGCGACCTGGGCATTTTCTCACGAAGAGGCACGAAGAAAGGAAGAAACCGGCGTTCAAGAGACATTCATTTAATTTCGAACCTGGTGTCAAAGGGGACAAGTACTGAGGGCGAGGAACTTGGGCTGGATAAGGATGATTTTATTATGCACCGAAGAGCTTGAGGGATGCTGACTGGATAAAAGTGGCTCGGAAGAAAAATGTGCTATTTGCAGCTGACGAGAGTTCTCTATTTTGCATTACATCTATCATCCCGCTCGCCAACAGCAGAGCTGAGCGTCTTGTGTGTAGTTTTTTTTATGGCTGAAGAATATGCTGCTGGTGAGGGACTGTTTTGCTCTTTTTGAATCTTGATTTTTTTTAAGTTAGAAATAATTTTACAACAACATTTTAATAAAAAGGCCGTACATGACTCCAACAAGCCCAAGTAACATTTTTTTCCAGGAGTTCTACAAGAGCTCTTCAAGATAGCTACAGCATAGCAGTTTGGACCGCGGTATTATAAAATTCTCTTCAAAACTTCTTCAGGAGTTTGGAAGAGTACTTGAAGAGAATTTTATCCTACCGCGGTCCAAACTGCTATGCTGTAGCTATCTTGAAGAGCTCTTGTAGAACTCCTGGGAAAAAATGTTACTTGGGAGGTCTACCGAGCTGCAAAAATATGGCGAGTGCTGAAAAAATCGAGTTTGACAGCACTTATGAGAACGTTTAAAAGATACCTAACACATTTTGTGTGATTTTGCTCTTTTCAAGCATGGCAAAAATATTGTAAGTGAATTCCTCATTGTACCTAGTGTTACAAAAATGATAAATCATATACTTTTAAAGTTAAGAAAATGAACAGTGTTTAAATCACGAAAAGCAAACTAAAGCTGAAGAGCCACAGCTGACCACTTATTATGTAAACCAAATGTAATTATTATAAGAAAGATTCAATAAAGTATATTTAATTCAAAAAAAAAAAAAAAATTGTAAGTGAATGTGTAAAGTGCCTCCGACCGGATAAAGTTCATGGGAAAGGAAATGAAATGCAAAACCTCAAACTGCTTGCCTTCGAGGGGGTAGTTAAACTTGGTTTGCAGAGATAGATTTTCTCTTTTATAACCCACTTTAGAGAACCTCTTCTTGCTGCCGAGCAGGCAAAAGGAACGTGATATTTTTCATTCTCAGGAAATGACATACTCCCAAGGCGCCAGATACAGGCTTAGTGTTCCCAGACACAGGGGGCAAGAGAGTATTAATACTAATCTGAAGGGAGCGCGGTCTCGGAATGAAATGAAATGGAAGAAGAAGAAGAAGAAAATTGTCAAAGCGAATGGAAGATTTTGCTGCCAGCTGAGAGGAAATGCACTATTCATCTTCGTCGTTGACAGCTTCGGCAAACTGTTGAAGACTTTTCAAAGTGGTTCAAGTCTTTTTACTGAGGTTACTAGAAAAGAAGGTTTACATACCCATGTTTTCCAATTTCAATCTCTAAGTTAAATATCAATTTTAATAATGATGTATTATTACAGCAAACAAATATCTGAAAAGTTGACAAAGACACGTTGAAAACAATGTTGGAGTAAAATCAGTAAAAAAAAAGCACTACATCATTTGTATGTAAATGATGGAATTTCCAATTCAAATCACAGCACAGAACGAAGGAGCATTGACTCTTGCCGTAGGAAAACACTGTTCAGGGGCAATTCTCAAACAACGTCACGTATAAAGTCAAATCTCCAAGAATATACCGATAAGTGGATAAGTTGACAAGGCTTCGTTGGTTTCACAAAATCGAAAAAAATCTAATGACTACCTCATGCTGTTAGTTACTCACCCCCAGCACAAAACCGCCCACCGGGCAGGGACGGAGCTTGCACTGAATTACTCATCCACAAATAAACAACATCATTAATTTGCATATTCCACGACAAACAAGCTGCTCCAAACTGGCATCCAGCCGTCGTGAGAGCACAACCATTTTTTTCTCGGACTCATATCCCGCGGTTGAAAAACACGACGAACGTGCTGATTTTGGAGGCGATGTTAGTTTTTCGAGTTTCGGGTTGGCCGCCAGAAGGATTCGACCACCAAGAGTGCACCCGGTTTTATGGCGAAAAGAGCACCACACTAACGAGAGTATTGTCGCATTGTTTTCCCAAGATTCGACAAAAAGTGACTCGCTGTCTGACTGGAATCTTGTTTGGGTACGCATTTGATGGCTGATGATGACTATTGGCTAGACAACGAAATGACCAAGCCATGGTTGTTTTTGTCAGAAAACTGAGAAGCGATTAGAATGCATATTGTAGAGATGAAAAGTCAATTCATGGTATGAAAAGTTTTAGTCTTTAGACATGATATTAATGGTTTGGCCTTCCTTACTGAGAAAAAACACACAAATCACTCATAAAATGAATTCCTTGATGAAAACACCTATATAGACTCACTTTCATTAAAACACATCGTAAAACGAAACGAAACTATTGGCACTACGCCCCCCGGGGCATGGCCTTCCTCTAACGTGGGATTTCTGCTCCAGCGCCTCTGACGAGACAGGAGAAACCGGGACCGACGTTTTACTTCACCATCCGATAGAAGCTCAGTGGATAAGGCGGGAATCGAACCCGCGTCTCATAGCATCATCGGGATCGGCAGCCGAAGCCGCTACCCCTGCGCCACGAGACCCACCCAAAACACATCGTATTAGAATCAAATTCTGAGCAATCGTCTGTACATGTGCGGAAATAATGATACAAAATATTCACTATATTTCAATTTTGGCTACACAAATTTTATCCCGATTTTTTTTCCATTCGGTCTTGTTTCGGGCCCTAGAGCTTTTCATTGAAAATTATTAAGTTTAATTGAGTTGTTTAAAAGTTATGCAAAATTTTATGTGTACATAAAAAAGGTTGATTTTATTTGTTTATTCAAAAATTTTTAGATCACTGCAAACTACACTGAAATAAAAAAAAATAGTATCAAATTCCTTCATTCTAGGAATTTTGTCTCGTTTCCTTATTTAGTAATCGGGTTTTTTGGATACTTAATAAGGAAAGGAGCCAAAATTCCTAGAAGTCAGGAATTTGGTACTTTATTTTTTTTTTCAGTGTATTGTCGAAGTCATGCCAGAAGATTGAATTTTGTTATCTTGTTGCAATTTACGGTACCGACAACTGGAAGTATACTGACAAAAAAGGAAACATCAATTTTCATCAGCTGGTTCTAGGCATTTATGGAAGGAGGAAGTTGTGTGTCATGTTTTATGCAAAGAACATGAAATTCTAGAATTAAAGAAGGCAAAATAATTAAAATGTTCCGATGCGCACTAAAGCAAAGTTTGGTTACGTTGAATTGTGGTATGGAGGCTTTTTATTCTTTATTTTAATTTTAATTTCTCAAAAAAAAAAAAAAATTGCTGTTTATTTGTAATGAAGAACTCTGCAAAACGGTAAAGCGAACAATCCCAAAAAAATATGTATGAAAAAATGAAGCTATGTTAATGTATTTTACGAGATAAATATAAAAATTGTATTAATTCTATAGCAGTTATAACACTATATAAAATTATCTTGTTTGCTTTATATAACATGAAAATTGCCTTAATGACCTAAAATAATTATTATATTGCTAACATTTGATGCAAATTATCGCCATAATTTAGTTAGTATTACTAAAAGTTTTTAATGCCAGTGCCTTGTTGTACGATTTTTATAGTTCCAGAAAATTAATAAATCATTGTGTGCACTAATTTGCTGTAGGTTGCTCGCGAGTTGGCTGTAATTTTTACAAATTTTCTCTCCACCTCTCCAGTCCAGATAAAACACTAAAAACAATTATTGTAGACTGCATTTGGCTGGGTGGCATTGCTCGGGTATATGTGTGTGGGTAATGTGGTGTTGGGAATAATGAAATTCAATTTGGCATCGAGTAAGCCGCAAATAAATACGAAAATCGAATTTTGGCCGCTTGAGGGGTCCTCCACCTAAAACAGCATTCATTCAAAAACACGTTCGATTGGAGGAAGTGGGTGGAAACATGTGTTTGGGTTATTTGGGTTAAAATTGAGATGGAAAGCACTTAATATTCTGGCGTGCGTGTGTTTGAACAACTTCAAATGCTTTTAAATATCGTAAAATAATTCGACCGTAAAGGACACCTTAATTTTTTTTTCAAAGGAAATTATAATAACAAGCGATAACAAAGTTTTTTTTTCATTTCAATTAACACAAAAAAATGCAAAATTAAATGAACCTGAACATAATAGTTTCTATAACCCAGTTGGATTTAATTCCTTAAAGAAAAGTTGTTCATCGTGAGAAAAGTTGATTAATATGTTTTGAAGATTTCAAATCGTGCAACCTATTGTCATTCTTAATAAAAAACAACTTTTATCAAATACATCATCGATTCGTAAGTACGCATTTATCATCTATCAAAATTGATTGATTAAAGTACGCTCTGAGGGCTTTTTGCTGGTCATTTTTTGCTGACCCTCCCATCAGCAAATAGAAAGCACCCGAAACTCAACGATAACGATCAACTCCGATGGTTACTGTGGCGGGGTCTTCACGTGGAAACTGCGACAGAGAACCCCTCAGAATCAATATCAATTTTCCTCTCAATGAAAAGATTTCTGCTAGCGGACCTTTGGCCACCCACAGGAATCAATTCAGATGGTTGATAGCCCCTATTGTAATCCTTCACGGCATTGATAATCAGCTATGGGTCGGGGTTTTGCGGATAGAGAAAGTTCGAAGAAAATGCTTTCGGAGATAGCTTCCATTGATTGCTCCTGGAATTGGATACAACAATTTGAATTTAAGACAATCCAGCCGCAATTCTGGAGTGTTGGGATGCAGTGTTGTGAAACTTCATTTAATTTCCTTTAAATGCATACAACGAAGATTTCTTACCACAGGCCACCTAACAAACCTGACGGGTTCACTTTTGCCACATATGCAATTGAACATTTCATTCCCACGCAAATCGCTTTTGCCCGAGAATCTGGATATCGGAGAAGTGCTTCAGTGAACCGTAACCCGGTGGCGTGTCGATGAGCCAAAGTGCTTCTTCTGGTTGGCTGCAGATGATGATAGCGCGGCAGTGCCTGGTGGTGGCGACCGAAGCCAGGCAGTGAACTTAACTGGACTAACGAATATCCCGAAGGCATCGCACCAGCAGCAGCAGCAGCTCAGCTATCTCGTACCAGACTCAGTCCTGGACTGGCTGCTCAGTGGTGGTTGGTTTCAGTTTTCACACCACCGGAGCTAAACCCCCATCTACCGACCGATGTTCCTGGCAGGCCGCAGGGTTAAGCGATACGGAAACGCGTCCGCCCTCGTTGGATGGGAAATTTGAAATGGACACTGAAAGAACTTTGTTGAACCTTGTACTTATGTCAATTTTTAAACAGAAGAAATACGATTAAATTAAGTTTTTTCGTTTTTATTATAGGTTTGAAAATTTGGTTCTCTGCCTTATATATAGAAAAACTGTCCCAATTTGGCTGGATGTAATTTCTTTCCGTGTCTTGAAATAAATAGTAAAGTATAGACATTGCTATGCAATTTCAAATCAAATGTGGTATTGCAGCCAACTTTGAGAATCCAACATGATCGTATGGAGGATTAGTAGTTATAACTACACATTATTCATAAGTTAGATTAAAGCTTTGCGCTGTATTTGACACGGATGTGCTTTTTCAGCAAAAAAAGGGTACGATTTTAGGTATGTTGTTAATTTTGAAGTTGCTCGATTGACGCTAAATATTTGAACTTCAATAGGCTAATTTTGGTGGCATATGTCAAGCGGAGCAACAACTAATGTGGATTAGTGATAAATCGATATCAACGGAATAATTAAGCGTCACGCGGCATGTGTATCGTAGGCCGTTTGGTGCGTATCGATAATGGCACAAGTGTTGTGAGTAAATTTGCACTGACCAAAAGTGCATTATGACACGCCATACTCCACACAGCAACAGCATCACTAGTCGCATAATTCGATCGTCAACAAAATGAAAATGATTGCACAGCAATTAAATCGATTGATTTTAAATTGCATTGGCTCGGAGAACCGCAAGACCCTGTCGCCTCAGGGTCTCCGGAAGTTTGGATTGGGTCGGAAGCAGCACGAACAGTCCAATAATTGCTATCGCATATATAATTCGTCTGGCCCGGGCACTTTTGCGTCGGGCCAGATTGGCTGCACTTTATTTGAATATGATTCGAATCCGTATACTCATCTCCATATAATGTGGCTTGGTGAGAATCTGGACAGGGTTTTTTGCTCTCTCTCTCTCTCCCTGATTTCGTACAGTGACCGACATCCGGTCCCATAGCCCTCCCCAACCAAACATGCAAATTTGTTTTCCGGCCTACAAGCAATCAAATGTTAATATTTACCGTTATGATTATCCGCAATGGACCAAAATTGGCTCGCACCTCTTCAACTCCAAAGTGGCGCCTGGTCGAGAAGTTTGCCTCGGATCCTTTAGACTCGGGGGGTCGTGGATCCGAATCGGGATATATATGTGTGTGTGTGTGGGAGAAAATTTGATTACAAACACAAGCTGACACCAATTTGTTCATTAAATTGGCTTTATAGTGTGTATTCGGTGTTTATTCCATTTAATCCTGATCCCAGCTAGGATCAGACATGCATTGGATTCAGGGTGGAAAGAGGAGCGGTGGTTTTAGGGAAGCTTCGTGTTTAACTTGAATTTCTTCTCCGACCACAAATCGTATCACCATGTATGAGGGGTACGCAATCTGCCGGATGCAAGATTCGAGGGGTTGAAGTACATATGTATCGGTTTCGGCTTTTCCGATTGTGGTAAAGCCAGAGGGGCTTCGAGATAGGATAAACAATTTAAGAGCTACTCATAGCATCGGATTGATGACCCAGACACTGGCTAAAGTGGCTGGCTGTACTGAATGAGGGAGGTAAAGGGTTGTCCTATGGGGTATGATGATTATTGGCTTGCCCTGTACAATTACCATATCTTGCCAGGCTCAGCCTCGTTCATGCTGATAATCAGTCTTACCCCAGTAATTAGATTTGTATGGCTACTGATTAGCAATCAGCTTCTAACTGCACAGCATGGATGCTAATTTCAAGATTTGTCCTGGAGTCTTGGGTATGAGATCCCGTCTTGTTTAAAGCATGTATTAGCAAACCATTTTGCAATAAAATTGAGGTTTTTATTAAATTTATCGAAACATGGATGCAACTTTATAATATACACTACGCACTTTCATTTTTACCGTTTGCAAATAGCTGCTTCAAAATATGCTACATCACTACAAAATCCACTAGTTCTTAAACAAAGTTGAACATAATTTCTGCTGTTTGTTTGTGACATGTGTCATAAAGCCGACTGATTGTGTAACATTTAAGTACTTCCTATGCCAACCTCTTGGACTGCCTCAAGAAATAGGACTCCCGTAATTTCATCGAGTTGTTTTCCAATAAGCAAAGTTGAATGTAACTTTTCCTTTTTTTATACTTTTTCTTACAGTTTCCACCACCCCATTAACGCAAACAGGTACCCAGGTATTGGAAGAATCTCTACAAATGAGAGACGTTCACGTACAGTACTGCACACAACAACACTGCCAAGTTCAGGGAGTACGACCAACTTTTCGAGAGTATCATAAATACCTCAGCTCAGTGGCTTCGAAATGGTAGCAAGAAAAAAAGCTGATGATTGGGAAAATCGGAAGTCGATGTCGTCGTCGCACATCACGCTCAATTTCTGCCAGTAGCGAGAGGGGCTCGGCCGGAAAAATCGTTTAGGAAGTAGCAGGAAACCCAACTGAGATGGTGGCAAGAATCAAGCGAGAGGAAAGGAAAAATTGAAACATGAAAAACATTGATTATTAGAAAAGTTTTTCAATAACAAGATAAATATAATGAGTTTGCTACTTGAAGCATTGATTTTTTTCTTTGTATCAGTTATCCAGCAAGTTCTTAACGGTAAGATTGTTTTTCTCTTTTTGAATCTTTAGGTTCATTTTTCGGTTATGAAATCAAACTTCGACTGAAAATCTTTTTAGGTTGAAATCAATAGATTTTTGCCCTTGTTTACAAATTTATTTGAATGATAATATGACCATGTTATTGTATCATGAATAGTATTGTAAATGTATGTACTTGTTAAGCTTATCTAAAGAGTAGACAAGATGGGTTAACTCAAATATTAAATATGTTTTTGTACGATCCAAGGTAAACATGCCTACATAATAGACAATTTAACATAATTGACCGAATTGATCAAACAATTAAACGATAAAACATAGCTGGAAATGGATAATTTATGTTCTATATAGGCCATTCCGTCCAAATAATTGTGCCGTGTGTTATAAATTGCATCAAGAATCATAACTCATACTGAAGGTGACCAAAATTCAGCAGAAAAAAACGAAGATAAAACAGCAATAAAATTCTTATGACCCTCCCCCATCACTGCTGTGATGGTGGCCGTTTTCAACAGACAGGTTGGCGCGTTTTATCGTTCAATGAAAAATAAAGTTGTTTGTCCAAATCAATTATATGTTTTTTTGCACATTGAACCCCATCAACCTTTTTTTTTAAGTCTTGTAGCACTTTTTCTTTTGAACAAAAATCTACTTTTCTAAGGAAGGAAAAATGTATAACCTCCGACTTCTCCGAAGAGCTTGAAAGATGTTTATACCGGAATCAAAAGACGCGAGAGCTCGCGGAGTGAAAACCAATTTATTTCGCGGTTTTAGCTGGATCTGACTTAAGCGAGTGTGGGTCGCTTGGCAAGCCAAGGTTTTGCAATGCTGATTGGATTTTGTGGTTTTGGTGAGAGTTGTTTTTTCTGTGTTGTTGATTTTTTTCTGAAATTACATTTTTAAGTTTCCTAAAAAATGAAATTGTGGAAAAGCGTTGTCATCTAAACAATGCTCAGAAGCTTACAAAAGTTGCTAGTCTGAATTTTCAGGGACCAAAAAACTGCCAGCCAAAGGGTCTCAGGATGGTGAAAAGCTATAAAGATAAATGGAAGATAATGGAAAGTTATTTCCGCTTTCGTGCTTGTGGTAGCTTTAGTAGGATGAAGACCAGCCAGCAGTGGTAAAAAATTGCCATCCCTAGTCTAGTCAGTCCAGGACACAGTCAGTTGGTGTAGTGGCAGTGGCTAGCCACTAGACCGAACCAGCCATTACGGACAACAAGTCGAGCGAGAACAACAAGAAGGCAATCCAGAATGTTTTACTGCACACAACGGACAGGGCACGCTATCGAACCATTTTTGGGTCGGTTATCTTGTTAGGGTTTTTCGGGGGGTTGAACGAGATGACCGAATTTACTGTAGAACCTCAAAAATTACTTTTCATTTCCGTTTTTTCACGTCGTTGCGATGTTCGCAATATAACATAACTGATTTTCAGCAAATTAAACCCTGGCCCTGCTCCCTAGCTGAGGTCAGATAGAACGATTATTTGATGTAATTGGTCAACCCTCGATCATAAAAGCAAAGTTTCCACTTTCTCAGAGGGGTCAATTGAAAGTTTCCTGCTTCCTGTCATAATAATGTAGCAGTAAATAGCTTACGAAATCAAAGACGAAAGGTGTTGCAGAGCCCATCTCATCTCTTTCATAAACGATGATGGTGGTGGTGGTGATGATGATGATGATGATAATGGTACAAATGGAGGCGTTGAAAAAGTCTCTAATTCGAGGCAATTACCACCCTCAAGGAGGGACGAGGGTGAAGGACTCTCCTCTCGTTAGCTTCCATTTGTAATATACACAGCAAGAGAAACAACAGGAAAAGCCCTTTTTACCCATTTGGAAAATGCTCTTTGGTTTGGTTGTGTGATGGTTCTTGTTACTTCAACCATGCCCAGGGAGGAAACAGGAAGTTGCATTATTACTGTACACTTTACTGCTGCTTCTACAGGATCCTACGGTGATGCATGAAGCGTTGCAAACGAGTTTTCCCACCGCGAGGATGCTGTTGAAATAAAGCGAGATCGAGATAGAAGCACTGGAGACCTTCTGGTTAAAATGTGCTACTTTCCGGTGTTGTTTTAACGGGTCTCGTCCTCCTCGCTCAGTCTTTTGTTGTTTTTCTTTCCACTCAATAACATCCCTTCCGTATGAGATATACAGCCTCGAGTGGAAAATGAGACGATAAAAGCTCCTTTTAGTTCGCCCTTATTGTATTAGAAAATTTTAACGCATTTATTGTGTTGCTTTTTTTTAGAGTGCCATATTTCAGCAGATGTGTTATGTCTGAAAAAAAAAGCATTGGAAAATCCTTCCTACTGTCTCATAAAGTTTTCTTAAAATCTGTAAAGACTTAATCTCTACAATTGACATGAAGCTCAACGCTAATTATAGGTTTGATCGCAACAAAACAGCTATTGATTTGCCAACCAATCAGTGTCAATAATTACTAGCTGTGAGATGTATGTGTTGAAATCGAATCGATAGTCCGAATCTTGCATATGCAATTCGCCATCAGGAACGTAAATAACTCGCACTCTACACCACATTCACAGCCGCGAGCAGCTGTATGCGTTGCATAGTTTAATGCTCACGTGCTCGATGTATGCAATTATTGTTATTAGGTGTAAATTGCAAATCATGAGTAGCTCATTGTAATTATGATTCCACTGTCGGGACAAAGCTTCAATGAAGTATTGAATTACAAAACACGGCAGAGCTTTAATTTGTAGGGCGGGTTGCATTTGTCGCATTGACGCCATATAATTGGCAGCATTGAATGGGCACACTGAATAACCTCAGAATTGC
This sequence comes from Culex quinquefasciatus, assembly GCF_015732765.1. Taxonomy (NCBI): domain Eukaryota; kingdom Metazoa; phylum Arthropoda; class Insecta; order Diptera; family Culicidae; genus Culex; species Culex quinquefasciatus. The sequence goes on from NC_051863.1 coordinate 200,894,140, forward strand.
ATCAACACCTTTCCGGATAAAATTGGCCGCCCTAAGAAGCATCCGATGTGTCGTCTGGTTCTGCTGTTTGCAGATTATAAATCAGTTTGGATTGAATTTTCCTAAGCATCTTTCGTCTCTCATGTCGGCACATGTGTTACTGACCCAACGACAACATAGCCCATGAACCACAACAAGCTAGCCAGAAGCCACAAAAGAATCCCTGCTCGTTAAAGGCATTGCAGTTCAGTCGAGTCTAGTCACCAGAGTTACATCAGGCCTTATCTTCATGTAGCCACTGATATTACATTCTATTTTGCTCACCCACAATCGATGGGCATGACGAAAGTGGGGGTGGTTGTGGAGGAAAGATTGAATCATCCCCTTGATTCGATTGAAATTTAATATTTTCCGGCAAGTGCACTCTTATGCCCGTCATCATATCGTGCGACAAGAGATAAGACCAGGTTGTGGAAGCCCGGGCAAGATCTTTAGTGTATGGCAGCAGCTGTTGTCGGTTCTGATGCATCTGTTGCTATCGTTTGCCGTAACACATTAGACGAAGCATGTAAACATTGAAATTTACTTCCTCTCTGGCGTAACCGTTGCCATCACAACTATTTTCTCCACGTTATCCCATCATTTCTGAGATCGCAACCCTTTTTGTGTTTCGCTTCCTGACAGGAAGAAGTCAACTGTTCATTAACTTTAACATGGTGTACAGATTTGAAAATATGATTAAGGAATTAGATAACAGTTTTAAACAGTGTTTTATAATATATTCAATGCATGCATATTTTTTGTGAAAGATTAGACTAAAAATGTGACGAATATTAAGATTAATTTTAAGATTGATTTTAAAATGTTTAATACGTTGTCGATTAAAATCACTTTCCAGTTAATAACACTAGTCAGCGCTTCCCACAGAATTTTGTACCTAAGTTTTGTACAGTTTCCAGCACAGCCGGGATTCAAACTGAAACACATCCGTTGCAAATGAGATTTTGAATGAGCAAAGATATCATCCTTAGACGCTGGTCTGTCGGGTGTGGCTAAACAACGGTTGGGTCCTGCTGCTGGTCCCTGCTCAATGGCCAGATTTACCAGACGAGCAGAAAATTCCCCTGAGAATCATGAAAAGGATATAGAAAAATTCTTATGAGTCGAGAAAACGGAAAAAAGGCGTCAACCAAACCGGTCGAGGGAAGAATCGTCAAGCTAAAGCAATCTCATTTTCAGGATTTTTCTCGTATCCATCTACTTATTTTTTATACCACAGAATGGAGGGACCGTTCCCCATCCTTAGCAGCTCCAAGGCAAAGTTGAAAATTGACCAAAAAAATCCGCTTCAACCGTTCCTTCTGGTGCAGAACGCTACTTCTAGTGAAAGGATCTTGTTCCCAGTAGCAGAGGACACAGGTTCAATCCACTTGCAGACAAGACTCACAGAGCTGCACGAAATAATGAAGAAAATTAAAAAAGCCATAATCCTTTCCGTGTCCTTTCGCCTGTTTCTTGGTGCACGGTGCGCTGGTTATTCAGGCAGGTTCAGTTGTCTGTGCAATAAGCCAGTTTGAGATTCACACCACGATTTTGCTTCACAACGGGATTGGACATTTAGTAAGATTGCGGCATGCGCAAAATTTGAAAACCAAAATTGATTGGTTTTTTAAATGATATTTTTTTAAATGCTAGAGTAACGTGAATAACAAATTTCACAAAAAAAAAACTTATCTACTTGTTCTTGTTGGTATCTGTTTACAATCCATAAGTTCTAAGCTTGTTTAAGAACAAGCTGAACGTGATAAGTCATTCATTGTACTCGTTAGACATAATGTCTCAGGTCGAGCCGCTTGCAAGGACAACGTATGGCACGTTCAGATGTTCGTATTCTCAGCTAAACTTCGCGAAGGGGTTTTCTCAGTTATTCGTTCTCCAATAGATAAAATGACGATGCGAAAGTCAGCAATGCAAACTTGGGAAACTTTAGCTGGTGGAAATCCTTTCCTTTCGGTGTTTGTTTCATTATGTTGCTTCTTGCTCCGTGGAGGAGGGAAAAATACCGCAATTTTTCTATAGCTATAGTTGATAGTTGGAGAGAAAAATCTCATTATGCTACAGCGATTATAGTGGAGTGTGAAAAGTGCAGAAGAAAACAAAATAACTTTTCTAGACGAGATAACATTAATTAAAATGTCATAATAAGTTGCAGTCCTGGAAAATGACACTTTAAGATTTTTATAGAAACATTTTTTTTCAAATTTAATGGCATTTAAAAAAACAAAGAACGGTTTGTTGCATTTTCAGAGATTCAGAACCATTAATATTATACCATCATGTCGAAATTTGTCGCTATCCTGGTATGACCATGCCGGCAACCAACCTAATTTCTTTTTAATCAGTGTTTGGGAAGATTTTTTTCCCACTTACATTTCATCATTCCTTGTTGTAAATGGAGCTGTCAAGAATTTTCCCCCTAAACGTTTGGACTAGTCGTAAGAAAAAAATACTGACTGGGGTGGCTCAAATACACGGATAATGTGTACGAACAGTGATAAATTATAATTTGAATTGGCGCCTCGTTTTAATTGAACTTTTATTCGCAGTTTAATTTCGCCCCGGGGTTTTTTTTTTATTTTGCTGGAATTCCTTACTTTTACTTCTTGAACATTGGAGTGAGGACGGCAAATTGAGTCCTTCCGTTGCGCGATGGTGGTCACAGTACAATTTCTCCCCAGTCTTGGTGCAAATGATTAATGATTTCACAGGAACAGTTTGGAACGATTGGACTCTGCGGTTGATAATATGCCACCTTTCTTATAGAACATTTGTGTACTATTTCTACTTTTAACACACATATAAAACTCAGATTATTTTTTAAATAAAAAATAGGCTTTGTTTAAAACTATTCTGTGAGGTATCGATTGTTGAAAATTTTCATAACAGATATTGAATATTTTATTGAAAGTTGATTGATTTATGATCAAGTCTTAAGGCAAAGGCTCTTCAGAATCCACTCTGAAGCATTTCAGAGTATCACGCTTCCAGTAATTTATTAACTAACCGCACGGTTGTTTACTCTAGCAATAAACACGTTGCAGATATAATTAGAACCGTTCTCGAGCCCACATCCCGCAGCAACCAGCAAAGCAGGTTTCGCGGTTTTCGCCCCCCTCCCTTTCCGAGTTTTCCATGCCACCATACCTACTAGAGCTAGACCGTTTTCCCTGGTTTTGGCCAGGATAAGGAGGATAGTTTACACCGCAAAGTGTGATGAAAATAGCAAACACACACAGAAATGATGAACACAGGAGAAGAGAAAAAAGGATGCAAACTTTAACGCTTTCACCACAAATGTAAACAGAGTGAATAGGGCACCGGAAGTGAGTGAGCTTGGGGTTCTTCGGTGCAGAAGTTTTCACAGGATGTTGATTGTTTTTATTATAATAAAATCAATCGTTGGAATGTTATGTCGTCCAACATCTAGAAACATAGGATTATATAAAGATCGATAATGGTGTTGGGGCATAAATTTTGTGTTGTTCTTTCTTTGTTGTTACACGAACCCTTAGATGGCTGGAGGCATTGTGTTTTTGGCGTAAACTTTCCTTCGCTGACTTTTTTTTGCGTAAGGTATACCTGACTAAGATAGAAAAAAGCTTTTTTTTATTCACTTAAATATTATAGGAAAAGATTTAAGGTGATGTAATTTTTTAGTCAAGCAAGCCCAACTTTTCAACAAAAGCTGCCGATGAGGTATGAATTTTTAATTTAATCAGCCAAATCTTTTCAGCCCTGTCATCAACAATAACAAAGACTCTTACTTACCTCTCAAGAAAAGAAGTTTTTCGGTCGAAAGCGAGCCTTTTAACATCCACTGAAAAAAGAAGAAAAAAAAAAGGAAAATATTTCAATGACAAACTTTCCGGACTCACGTTCACAGTGTAGGGAGGTTTCGAGAGAAGCAATTTTTTTCGTCATCGGCGATTGTGTCGGTCATTAGTACGAGGCTTCCCTTTTATTTCGCCACCCCAACTTGCAGCCCAGCTCAGCTGTAACATGCTTGTTGCAGTTTGACTGCAGTGCAGTTGTACTACACCCACTCCGCAAGCAACAACCAGCCGCCAGACCAGACATCAGGGTTCACTTCCGGTTTTGCCGGCGGTCGCAAAAGTCACTGGCGCGAGTGCAAGTCACAAAAAGGCCAAATTATGAGTTTGACTTTGCAGGCCAACATTGGGCATGTTACCATAAATTGAATCGAAACAGCAAACATTTGGCTCACAAAATTGATGTTGTTCTGTTTAAGCCTGACGGCCGCGGGACATTGGAAGGAATGAGGCTCGCAAGAAAAACTGCAGAATTTTCGGTCGCTTTTCGTCTGATGTATTGCCTGAATGGAAAAAGTTTTCCAATTTTTTATTCTGCTGTAACGTCGCACGTTCCCCGAGACGTGTACGATGAATGATTACACCACCGTGTAACGACTAAATTTCTGTGACAACATCGAACCACGGACAACGTTGATCGTTATCGAAATGATAACTCGTTGTTTGTGTTTTGGATTTACGTTTCGCTGACCTGAGTATAGTTTATTCAGGATTTTACTTCATTCATATTTAAAATCAGCTAGCTATTGGTCCTCAAATCGGATGTTATTGATTCTTTTACATTTATTTTACCTTTCCTGCAATAGTCAAACCGTTTTTTTTTTTTCAGAAATATCATAGATCGCCAGACACCAGGTCGAAAAACTAGCCCAGCCAAATACCATTTTGTGCGCCAGATGTTAGATAAGAGCTTTTTATTCGCATCATGCGATGTAGGGTAAGGTTTTGCAATATTGTATGAAAACTAATGTCAATTATACTTTTGAAATCAATAGTATGTTTTACAGTAAATTTTATTATTTTTTATTATTTTTTCAAAATGTTTTTAACTTATCAGAAAAACAAAAATTGATCTGGAATTACTAACATGGTATGGTATTTGAGAGTAATAACATTTTAACCAAAGTGCCAAAAATTGAAACAACTGCCCCAGAGCGCAATTCTAACCAGCGAACGTGGGACGTGTGTCGAGTGGACGCTGCTAAAAAATGGTAGTGGCAATTTATTTGCGTGCTATCGCAAAAGTTTGAAGCAGCCTCCGGCAGCAGTGGCGGCATAAAAAATACCTAAATTTGAGAAGGCACAGCTAGTTCAAGTACAACGAATGAAGGCACTAGATAGTTAAAAGCTGGCACTAGAGAGTGTGATTTGTTATGACACTTAAAACAAGGTTATATATTTTTTTAATTAATGAATCAAGTATTATAAATAAATATTTACTAAATGAAAAGGATAAACATGTTTTTATAAGTGGTTGAAAGATCTTCACGATGGTTAAGGACAATTGAAAATCTTTCTTTACAAAATATGGATATATTTTGAAGAAATCACGTCAAAGTGGATTATGTTTCATGTTTAGTGTAATAACCGTAAGTGTTCTTTTTCAGAATTTCATAATAATTGTAATTATTCTGGAAAATAAATGAATTAAACACAATTACTAAGATGCTGTAATCTATTTTTTTTACCAGAAATAAAAAAAGCCAGAAGGAAACCTTAAAAACGCGACTCGCTGGATTGTGTCCGACCGTAAATCGTTCCAAATGGGCGGTTTCCGGGGTGATGAAAAGTCGTCCTTCTGGGAGTTTGTTTGCCCAAGGAAAACCCGGATAAACACAATTTTGACGCCCACCAACCTTTTGTTGACCTCAAGTAGACTTCAGAAACAACGACCGGTGAATGCTTTTCTTCTGATGTCGTCCCGGTGGTGGGAGTTTAGAGTGGAACTAACATCAAAGTTTTTCGCAAAAAGGCAACACTTTGAAATGTTTGAAAACACCGGGCCAAAGGCGCAACATCTGTGGAAGGTGGAAGTTAAGTTAAATATTCTATATCAAGTTTCCAACCTATCACTAAACTCCAGGAAAATCCATCGATATACGAATGGTGTGTTCAGTCTGCTGTGGCATAAAATATAAAACCGCAGAGCAAAGCTGTTTTTCAAAGGGTTTTCATGAAAGTATAAGAACTTAAGGAGGAAAAAGTTTTCTTTCTGCTACAGTCGAAGAAACTGTGAAAGTCGAGAAACCCGTTCGAAGCATCTCTTTAACATTTTTATGCCATCTGGGTGTAAATTTTCTTTTGCCCTGGCAAGTAAAAGGGGTGGGCTAGGCTAAGCTGGGCAGGAGAATAAACAACATCAATTTTCAGCGAGTGCAAAAGTTTGTCCTCGCACAGCCTGGATGTTGCGCGGTTTCCTTTCCACGTGGCACATCGGCGGGTGGAGCTGGTGGCTGAGCTTTGGCCGTTCGCCAGCACACCCTCCTTGGCAGGTGAGCGGTAAGGAATTGATTGAAAAATCTATCGATCTTCAGAGAATTGAACACCACCATTGCGGCCTAGGGACATGGTGTTGACGTGAGGTTGTTGTGGAGTTGTAGTTTTATTTTTTTCTGATTTGATTGTAATGATATGTATTGTTTCCATTGCCAGCTTCAAAATTTAAAATTGGAAAATGGTTGATTTGATTTTTTTTTCAGCTTTTTCAAGCAAAGATTGATACTCTCCTTTAATCATCAGTTTTAGATGGTTTATCCAAGCTTTTACCAATTTGCGAGAAAAAAAAAACTTTCGCTTACGTTATGATCAGAAAATTTGCCCATAGAACGAAAGTTTTCTTCATTTCTTTGCTTAACCAAAAGACTGCTGGCTGAAATGCTCTGCGGTGTCACGACTATTAGGACGCGAGCGTCAAACTTCTAGAAAAAAGTGTTGAAAAGTGGAAAATCGACACGATGAAAAAAACGACCAGCTAAACTTTTCCGTTGCTACTCAACTGATCCCGTTGCAAGATATTTTTTTCCCTTCTGCTCTGTCTTAAGTAGAAGCTCTGCTAAATTTAAACAAGCTGTCATTCCATCGATATCGCTTTTCAGGACACTTTTCCACCCTCAAACTATGGTGCAATGTTTGCTCGGTGTGGCGCAAAATGACACTTAAGCGATCTTCCACCGAGATCGGGTCCGCCGAAAAATTATGAACCAGTGCACCGAGTTGTCGCATTCCTCGCTTAAGGCGGTGCTACTGTCCCAAAGTGTCTGGAGGTGACTTTATGGGGGAGGGAAATTTAGCGCGCCACCAAGTGAGCTGGAAAAAATAGTGCAAAAGCAAGTGTTTACGAGAGGACTGCCGCGGGACAGTTTCCTCGAAAGTTTTCTCTTTTTTTTCGGAATATTATCTCAACACTAACTTTACTAACAAATTTGAGCAAGTTTGCTTAAGTGGGAAGAAGAATATCGAGTTTCCTGGGTTGGGATTTATGCGTGTTTTTGGGTGCTTGCATGACTTTATTTCCTATCAATTTAAACATGGTTACAGGACCAAGTGTGAAATTTACGTAGCGTAATATTAAAGCTGGGGCTTTCATTTTATGTGCTTCATAATGGGAAATGTCGGTGGCACATGAGCCTGCGATAACTGCATTTCATTACCGGTTTATATGAAGCTGCAAAATTTTCTCCAACCCCAACCCACAAAGGGTGTGAATCCTGGCACTGCTGATGATGATAATGATTATTATTATAGTGCTTGATTATTTGAAAATGATGGCAATGATGAGAGCGGGTAAGTAATTTGGTGCTGCTGAGGTTCTTCCCATGAAAAAATATGAAAACAGGATTTCAATCGAGGTAAACTAAATTTAGAATATGAGCATACCAAAATCAAGATGATATAAGACAAAATAAAAACAGAACCACCCTACCCTCCAAGTTGGAAACACTAACTGCTGTGGGGTTTTCCCATCCGCACGCGTCATTTGCGTTGATCGTTCTGGGGGCCAAGAATCGGCACAGAAAAAGAGAGAATCCTGGGCGATAAGCTTTAATCACATTATTTTCACCACTTGCAGCATGGTATTATTTAAACTAGTTTTTATTCTGCCTGCCTCCACACAGTCGGTTTGTCGTTCGGTGGCGTTCACTCCCTCGTGGAAACACACCCTCCGCAGCCACGTTTTCGTTGGGTTTGCCACAGTATGGGCAAAAGTTTCCAGCTGGGTGAGTTTGAATGAACTTCGTGATGACATTTAATTTTGCGGCAAAAAAAGTTGGCTTTTCAACCAATAACGAGTTGATTAAAAGTTCATTTCCAGCGGAACTCGACGGACAGAGTGTAGCGAAAATCATCGCATGCCACAAAGTAATAAAATTTCACGTGGATGGCTGAAACTTGCTTTAGAAGTCTTAATTAGTTAAACAAAAATCAACACTCATTTTTTACAATAGCAAATATTTCAATCACTCAAGATTCAAACATCGTGAGCTACACTTCTGATAGCACGACAATTCTAGAGCTTCTCACCATTGTACGAGCGATAAATCGATGTTTTCTCTCGATTCGCTCCTTTTGTGCAATATTGAATCACTCACACAATACGGTATCGTTCCACTGAACAGAACTTCTTTCCGTTGAATGAACCCGATATTGTACCTACGCAGCATACCAATGCTGAAAGAAACGAAACACAACAATCAATAGAATGTCATTGTCACCGTGCTAGAAAGACGAAAAAAAAACAACATCGAGTTGCTTGTTCAACAATGGCGACAACTAGAGGAAAAAGTGGAAAAAAATCTCATCGCAATGAAATGAGACGAGACGAGGAAGATGTTTGCATTTCCATTCAAATTGAAATTTTCTCTGCAGTATTGGCAGCAGCACTCCTCAATGTTGAGATGTGCAATCGATTTTCAATTCGATGCCCTCTCGACGATACTCTACGGTTCCAAGTGATCATTCCATCTGTTCAGTGTAAATATACTTCAGAGTACAAAGCTAAGATAGCACGGTAGTCACTTTGGCGTCGACTGTTGTGATTCTTTCAGTTTTGAGTAACTGTTGATATTGATATCAACTGACATATTCTTTGCTCGTTCAGTTTATTCTTGAAAGAGCGCAATCGAAAAAGTTTGAATAGTTTACGTGGTAATGGAAACGGCAACCATGGTAGCTAATTTATCTACATGAAGAACACTCAGCACCGCTCAAGCATGAACAAAATATAATTAATTTGAAAATTCTTCATTTCCAGCTAGGACTTTTTCCGGAAACCTTTCTGATGCCGGTTTTGTCATCGTCTCAAATTAAAATAGGGTCATCGTCAAGGGCAACACCATCAGACCATTTTTGCTTCAGCCTGTTTGGGGTTTGGATTTTTTTTCCCTGCCACTTTCACGATGAAATTGAAGTGAAGCCAAGCGACAAAATTCTCGACATTCACCCAGCCAGTGAAATCGAGCGCTGTCATCTAATCATCAGCTTGGAAAGGCGCAAATCTGTTTCCTTGCCGCTTCGGCATCAATTAAGCAGAATTTGAGGATAAAGTTGGATTGAAACTGGTGTGTTTTTTCCTTTATCTTGATTGGAATAATTCAAGTGATCCCCATGCTAAATAATTTGATTCTCAAACTATAACTTTAATAAAACCTCAAGCAAAAAATCTTCAGGAACAAAAGTTCAGAGTGACGATGTTTTGAATAAGAGTGGAATGCTAAAAAAGTCTATTTTTTCTACTGACATGGATTTGCTGACTCAAATATTTTATCTGTTATCTAAGATTAAATCTACGCAGCCAACCAAATCAATTCTTCAATGCCAAATTTATCATTCTTTGAGCTGCAATTTCCAAGTATATTGACAATTGATACATTTCCGTTCGTGAACGCCTAATAATTGCGGTCCCAAAGTGTGGCTGTGCGTACGCGAGTGGCACTTTATTATCCAAACTGCCTCACTGAATCAGAGTTGGACCGAGAGATCCGCGTGAAAATGTTCGGCTCGACTAGATTTATGACTGCATGTTTCCTTTCATTTCCGGTTGACGACGTCCACGGTGAAAGGCACTGGCAAGCGCCATGCGACCACAACTGAACGGAGTGAATGTTTTCCGGAGATTTATTTCCACAAAAGGTTATTAAATTTAGCGAATAATGAAGATTTATAGATGGAATCAATTGATACCATAGAAAATCCGAGATGCTTCCTATTGAAACTTTGAGAATTGTGGTATTTTTTTAACAATATCATTTAAAAATATCGTTACAATTTTAGACCATATGAATGTCCACAAGCCTAAACTAGTGCTGGTAGTTCTTAAATGGCGACTCTGTACAGAAAGAGGAAAAACACAACATATAAACACCGCAATAAGTCTTCTTTTGGGGGCCAATAAATTTGGTTAACATATTACGGTTAGACTGTGCTTCCTTTTTGGAGGGTGGCCCCCTTTTTTTTGTCCGGCTGGACAATGGATGAGCAACAAGGCAAAAACGGCTCCTGTGGATGCACATTGTCGAGTCAGCTGCGAAAGTTCAAGAAAAAGGGTCACATGCAGCGTGCACTCTACATACATGGTCAACGTTTTAGGGTTATTTATAGCCCGAAAATTGCCGTTTGCAGACGACGAGTTTATAAAGTTGAACGGCTTAGAAATTAGAACTTTTAAATAGGTGTCTAGAATTATAGCTGCATATAAAATGATGAAATATTCTTGACATGTTTTTTTTTGTTTTGGAAAATTTGTTGATCCGGATCACTGTGTTATTTGTGAATTTCGTCTCAAATAAAATTAAACTTGCAAAGTCAATCAGCAATGATATTTTCACTCAGAAAGACAATCCCATTAATATCCATGTAAATTTGACGAAATCCGCGCGAGCAGTGTGATCTCACCGAAGACAGTCAGTGGCCCCAAAATCATAAAAGCACAGCGCAAATTGAGTTCCACGAGTCAATTTTCCGCTATTTTTTGCGATCATTTTTACAGTCCTCCCCCCTCACTTCCCTCTTCATCCCATTCACACCCCTGTAAATGGATGGTGTTTGAAGGTGGGACGTAGTTTTCGATTTTGCCCTTTCGATTCAATATAAATTGCGACTGTTGGGCACGATGGACAGGACGACGGACAGGATTCGAAATGAAATTTAAATATTTTCCCCTGCGCGCGGACAGGATTCGATTTTGGGGTGCACCCTTGCCTCCATTTGGCCGGGGAATTGGAAAAAGTCATTTCTTTGGGGTTTGGGTATGACGAGAATGAGAGTAGTGCCCCAACTGATAACATACAAACAGACGAATAAAAAAATTTGAACAGTCACATCACACAGCCCTTGAGGGTGCAGCAAAACAACGATATTTTTCGGTTGAGCCAGGTGCCTGTATGCGTCAATATATTTCATGTTTATTTCCAAACTCAAATCGCTTGATTGGGCTGTCTGGATAGGGGAAGGGTGCATGGCACTGTTTTGATTTTTTTCGACCATAGTTCTTTTCCGTATTGCTATTCATTGTGTTGTTTTTGGCAATCACGAAAAGTGTCACTTTCTAACAGCCAATTTGGCACGAGAGATGGCGATAATCGTAAATTGAGTGAATCAATTGGAAAATGTATTAAAATTGTTGGCATTTCCGGTCCATTTGAATTGAACCCACCGTAACCCGCCGTTTTTGTTAACAAATACAAAATTGTGAAATTTTATTAGCATAATACTATACCCCACATTGGAAAAACAAATTTATGAATGAGTTGTACAAATACAAAACAGTTTTTGGTGAATATTCATCAGGTTCACATTTTTACACATTTTTATGTAATATTACTCAAAAAAGAGGCAATATTCAACATACCAAATTTTCAACCTTCCAAACATCAACTTTTTTTGCTGTGTGGTGGAAAGTTTTGCAAGTATATTTCTACATCGAAAAGCTACAAGATACCATGTTAAAGAGTGGCTTTGACAAAATGATCTGAAGTTAAAAGACTGAAAAGTGGAAACAAATAAATAAAACGAAAACACTAAGAAAGTCGCAATGAGGAGAGAAACAGTAAATCTTGTTAAGACAAAACTTAAGGTTAAATTATGGTAAGTTTAGTGGGTTTTGCTACTGTTAAAAACATGTTATAGATGAAGTACTAAGCGTTTTCATGTATCACTTCAATCATTGATGTGCATTTTTGAATTGTTAAAGCCTAGTCGAAGTTTTTCAGAATGTAATCATTCTCCAACAAACACAAGCACATTTCTCTTTACACTGTGATAACTTGAAACATTTTTGGCACCTTTTACGTAACACACCAGAGTTCAAAGCACACCGGGATCTATTTGTACAATCCATAAGCTCCCACAGGGTGCAGTACATTATGTTTGCCTGGGTGATGTAACTTTTTTTCCACTCAAAGAGAAAAAGCCAGCTTTTACTCATTTGATGTCGTTATCACCACCTGCCTTTACGCCCTCTTCTTATTTTCCTCGTAAAGAAAAGGTCCTTGGTGCTGGTGTGAATAAATGATAAATGGACTGCCACCTCCTCGAAGGAAACCAATACTAAACATGCTAGGCTTTCTATCCTTGGAAGCTGCAAAGGATTCACATAACGTTTCTTTTTTCCTTGCACGTTAAAGGCGAGAAAGCCCAACCATCCGTTACATTGCATTGTTGTCATTGTTGTTTCCGTTGTTGTTTTCTTGCCTGTTCCATATGAATGAGGACCAGAATCTTTCTTTTTCGATACCGATCGGTTTCGATGTCAGATACAGCCGAATTTGGGCATCCTCAGTCAATCCTTATATCTCACACTTTCTTATCCCTTCTCTCATCCGTTGAAAGCTCCCTATATACGCGACGAAGATAATGTGAAAAGCTAAATAAATCTGACAATAAGTACAAGCTCATCATCCATTCCTCTCGTCCGCCCACTCTCATCGTCTATTGTTGTTGTTCCGTTACGGCGTTGGGGGGGAAGTCAAGCTCAAATTACGATAAATGGGCTATTGTTTTGGGGGCGGAATGGGTGTCCCGCCGTTGCTTTGAGGACTCCTCCCCGTGACGCCGCGGGCCATGAGACAGCGGCTTTGGTATGACATCATATTCGTCATTTTTATCATCGTTATCATCGTGAAACGTTATTATCCGTCCTCCACCAGAAAACTCGACAACAATACTCTACGTATGACTTCCACCCACTCATTCTCACTATCTATGGTTCAGCTCCCTCACTCCGAGCCCCTTGGTTTGTTGTTAATGGCTCGACAACTAACCCTGCTTTCAAGTGCGTTTCCGCTTGTAGCGTGGTGTGGCGCAGAAAACAATGAGAGGATGTCATTGTGGTGAAGACGATGATAATCAACTCCAGGGCGACAGAAACCCCGCGGGGTGGAGTTAATGAACGATCATTTTTCGTGCCCCATCGTGCTCCGATTAATGATACGGAGATATGTTAATTTTGTCGCCAAAATTTCGGCCCTTATCTTGGCTACGTATGCTAATTAAAGCCAAGGGAGTTGAGATATTACATCTGTGGCTATAAGCGACGGGGGAGGTGAAAAATAGGTAGTGTCAAAGAAACTCCATGAATTTTAGTCCATGGCTGTTGATGAAGAAAAAACATTGCTATTTTGAAATCTTATCTTGATAAAAAATGAATGCTGCCACAATCGAATCTAATTTTCGGCGGGAAATGAACAATTTTAATTGAAACCAAGAGCAAGCTTTTGACTAATGAAGATAAAAAAAAATCAAACCATCCACTTTAACGACCCCCAGGTCTTTTGTGTTCTCTAATGCAAATTTCTGCTCGAACCTATAGGACCCAGGGTTCGAACTGACGACCTATGGATTGCGAGTCCAACCGCCAGCGATTCCACTGGGGCAGGCTTGGTTTGTAGTGTTGTTTGTCTTTAAAACAGGGAGACGACTCCCACACCTGGAATGGCTTAACCGCCTAACAACAACTGAGGCCGGGACCGACGTTTAACTTCTTCATCCGTTGGAAGGTTGGAGCAGATGGGACTCGAACCAATGATCATTCGCTTACAAGGCGGACAGCGTAACCATTCGGCCACGTAGTGCCACTGAAGATTTGGGTTAGTTGAATCATTCATAGAAGCCGAAGATACAAATTTTAGATCGCCTCGGTATGATTCATCCATCTGATTCGACTGATCTGCCCCTGATCACATGAATGTCTCATATACATTTTTAGTGCTTTTGAGTTAATGACGCAATTTGATTGAAAATCGTGTGCTATTTCCGAAAAGCCTACAACATCCAGTTCTTTGTTCTAGAAATCAAGGAGCTATTACACTACGGAGGAATTCTCTACCAAAACCGGAAAAGGATTTTATTTGGCTCAAACTTTGTGCGGGCTTTGACCAAGCTGTTTTGTGTCATTGGTCCACCCATACAAGTCTCCATACAATTTTGGCTGTCCATACAAAAATGGCCCGTGAATATTCAAACAGCTGTAACTTTCGAGTGAATTTTCCGATCAATTTGGTGTCTTCGGCAAAATTGTAGGTATTGTTGAGGAGTATTGAGAAAAAAAAATACACGGAAAAAATGCTGATTTTTTAATTATTATTTTTTCACAAACACTCAATTTCTCAAAATACGTATTTTTTATTTGTTTTAGGGGACAAAAACTCGCAACTTTTGAGCCATAGACAAGTATGGTAAAAAAATTTGCCGATAATTTATAAATTTCTGAAAAATGGTAATTTTGAAAAAAATAAATTTGTTCTTAAATTTGACCGAAAGTTTGATTTCAGCGAAATATTTGCAAGTTTTTAGATTTTTATAAATAGTGACAATGAGTGACCATTTCTGAGATACAGTGGCTTGAAAAAGAAACAGGAAAATTGAAGTTTTCTAAGTCTCACCCAAACAACCCACCATTTTCTAATGTCGATATCTCAGCAATTAATGGTCCGATTTTCAATGTTAAATCATGAAACATTCGGGAAATTTTCCGATCTTTCTGAAAACAATATCTTAAAAAATGTTGAATCAAGACTAACATTTCAAAAGGGCCAAACATTCCAAACTGTCAAACACGAAAAAGTACGAGTTTGTTTGTTTGTTTGCCGTAGTGTAGTACAGTTTTTTCGTGAAAATATAACAGGTAGCCTTATGCTTGAGACAAAAATGCCTTACGTTTTTCTCAGCTTGCTGTTTTTTGAATATGGGACATTTATGCGAAGTTATGAAGTTATCCCTTTAGTCAAATTTTTAAAGAAATTCTAAAAATGTTGTTTACACTTGCTCGAACTGTCTTAAATGTAAGCAAGAGATAATTTCTCGAAACTCAAGTTCATTCAAAGTTCCTAAATCTTACCATTAGTCAAAGTTATCATTTGTTCTTCCTGCGAAAGAGTACCTTTTGTTACAGCTCAACCGGGTGCGCTTTTAGCATGATAATTTGCATTCAAACGATAATGCTCCACAGAACTAATTGTACTTAATAAAATCCAACCCTTTTCATGGCTGCTGGTCCAGTGGTCCGTGGCCGAAGAAAGCCAGAAGAAAACTTGATACTCGGCCATCGTCGCTATGGTAGCCTGCATCCCTCCTTAGATTGTGCAAGAGGGCGTAAAGCAGACCCACTTGAAACAAGGAAAGGAAAAAGCACACTTCCACGCTTCTTTATTTCGTTCAAGTCATCTGCACTCCTTTACCTTTCCCGCCTCCGGCGAGAGGAGAACCCTTCAGAAGCTTTTCGTGTCCACAGTTAAGTATTCATTCATTCTTGAAACAATGAGGACTTCCTTGCGGACCACCCCGTTCCTCGTGCCTTTCTTCACCTTAAAAAGGTATAATTTTGCCACTCTGATGTTAAACTCATTCATTTTCATTTCACACCCGCACACAGCACCAACCAGCAGCGTGGCCAAGGCAGGTACGAGGTTTCAAAAGGAGTTGAGAGTTGGGTTGCGGTGGAGACGCCACGTAGAACGTGCCTTGCTTTCCGTTGGCTTCGTGGCACAGGGTTGTTGGTACCGCCAGCCAGCCAACATGCTGATGATGATGCTACTTCTTTTCACTTGCCATAGCGAAACCACTTTTCATGTTCGGATGCTGCAGTACTTCTCCAGTAACTGCACCGGCGAAAAGAGTATGCATTTCTGGGTGGTTAGATACTCACGAGCGCTGGAATATAGATGAAGTGGTCTGGCCAGACTTAGAGAGACTGTTTACGAGGCTTTTGGGGGGAAGATATGCTAGTTTGGATACAAGTTACTTAATGGAATAAAGGACAGAGAACTTTAACAAAGATCTGTATCGAACAACTTGAAAAGCACAGGTAAACGTATAAGTACTTTCAAAAATGAAAAAAAAAAACGCTGCTTTCTAGCATGTTGGTGAGTATTATACAGAGAAAAAGGCCACAATTTGGCAATCGCAGATTGATGGGTTGCCACTGGTGATGATGGCGTCCGGACCGGAGATGCTGCGGCGAAAACAAAAAGCCCTTTGGGGCGGATGTCCTCATCGCATCCGGCGACGGCGATTGATTGTGTCTCATTAGGAGCAGAGATTGTCGCTATAAATAGACCCTCCGGCCCTTCCTTTCCTGTGCCGTCCAGCTTGCATGGGTGAGTGCTGGATAAAGACGAAAAAAGTCATATAAGAGGTTTTGTTTTCACCATCAGTGTTGTGCACAGATACAATTTTTCGGCTTTATTAGTAATGCTTGGAACCATATGTCTTTGTAAACATTTAGAATGATTGATTTCGAAAAAAAAAGTTTTAAAGTTATCCTCATCAACTTTTAACAAGACATTTTTTTCTTCTGACAATGACATAATTTAAATCAAGCTTTAGTTTTTGTTTTGGCCCAGATTTTTCCAAACCATATTGTAACTGTGTCCATGTACGCTGCCAAGATTTATCGCTGCGCCATTTTCGTGGAATGTGGCGCTCTCTTTGAGCGGGAGAAATGGCTCGTTATTGTATTCTTTCCACCCTCAGTGTACATCAGGAAACGCTTGTTGTTTTGCTTGGTCGATCTCAATCCGACAATCTTGACTTTGTGTTTTCGGCGGCAAGATTTATACGGGGACGAATTTTGCATAAGGAATGATTGGAGTGGAAACAAATTGGAGCTTTCTTGCTTCTACCTATTTATCTCAGGCACAAGAATAAGAATGTGAAATTACTCTCTTTCAGTGATTTTTTTACCGGTGCGTGGGAAGCGGATACATAATTTTAAGTACTCTGTAACGGCTCAGTTATTGAGTTCCGCCCATCCAATCTGAGCATCACGAATCCGACCGTTTTCCCTACCCAGTCTAAACAAACTGAATGTTGTTGGACGAGCCACGTGTCATGTTTTGGGGTCTGTCCTGCATACACAAACATACACAGTAACGAGGCCCGAGACCGCGTGGTGGCAATTTTCCGACCACCGAATTTTAGGCCAGATAGTACGAGAACATAAAGTAAGCTATTTTATTGGCAGCAGAGTGACAGTCCAGTGAAAGTTTCGACATCGTACTAGCCGTAGGGGAGAGTGGGGAGACTTGATCCCCGGGGACACTTGATCCCAAGCCTGTATCTCGTCAGCATGTGGGTAAAACAATTAGCTCTGTTCTAGAAAGTTGTGCGAAATTAACTAAAACTCATTGTAGAAAACAAAGAAAAAAATTTAAAAATGTTTAGATTGAGTTACACACATTTTTCTAGAACGAGCTGCAAAAACTTCCAAAAGATCTTTTTTCTTTGTTTTGATATGTATAGAAAACACTAAAAATTATTCAAAAAATATTTTTATACGTAAATTGTTTGATAAACTTATCAACTCCAAAACCCTTACGCATTTGATGTTAAATTTATCGTCATACTATTTTTACAATCAATTGTTTAAAAAGTGCGTTTAGGAGACTTGATCCCTGCATTTTTACAGTCACTGGAATCAGCCTCAAGATTAATTAATTGGGCTGGGTTTTCGTACATAGTTTCCTTTAGTATAGTTGTACATAACTTATTGCAGTTTGAACCATTTTTCAAAAGTTTTGTAAACAAAAATTTCCAGCTTTTGTAAACATGCTTAATTTTGGTCTAAAAAATAATATTTTTGGTTTTTAAATATTTTACATACTAAATTTGTTAAATTTTGAACACAAACGTACAGGTTTTATGTGAAATTGCTGTAACTTATAGAAAATTAAAAGTTTGGATGAATAAGAAACATTTTGCTTAAGATTTCTTCAAAATGTTGAAAGGGGGATCAAGTTACCCCTAGCATTTTTAAAATGCCGGTTTAAAATATTTTTTTAAAACGCTTGGCATGATTCAAAGAGTTCATCTGATGAAATACCCTTATTAGCCAAACATAGATGAATGTTTAAGCTTTCAATTCAAGCAAGAAAGTTTATAGTTTTGTGAGAAATTTACAGAGTTATGTGCGATACAAAAAAAGGGGATCAAGTCTCCCCACTCTCCCCTACTAGTGATACCATGAGGTTAGGGATATGAAGTCAACTCTGCTCAATAGCCGGACGCGCTGGGTCGCATAATTTCAACTACATAATGTTGTTTGATGTTATCTGTCCGAAAGCGCAATTCTACAGTGTTCTTGTCAGCGGCGTATCAGTGAAAGGGATTATCCAGCTGGATTTTTGTGAAACCAGAGTTAAATGTGTTGTTTCTTCAAGTTTAATAAAACAGCTCTTTGTTATTTAAATGATTTTAAAGTTTGTAAGTCACAATGTTATAACCGTTTCAAATATTTTTTTCTTTTTCAAGCATATAAATAAAAAAAATCATCCCCAATTAATAGATAATTTCATGCGTAGATTTTTTTTATTTTTAGACGACTTCCCCCTCTCGTAACACAATTCTATACAAATCTAAGAAAAATTAAGCATGAAGGCACACTGTAAGACTTTAACAACGACAGGTTAATTTCAAGGTGTCGATTTCTGAATAAATCGTTCAAATTTATAATATTGTAACCATCCTGTCTTTCCAAATAACTTCACTCATCCATCTATCAGCAAAGTCACACAAACAAACACACACTGTTGTTTTGCGTTCCATCAATTGCCAGGGAAGCATAGTAATTCGATTTACCTCTATGTCGTCCATTGACTTCCGAGGAATGGTCACCCAATAAATCTCAGTTCAATGGGGTAAGACTGGGCTGCACTGATACTCGAGCATAATCAATCTTGGAGCCGGAGTTCTGAGAAAAACAACCATCTGACGTCCAGGAATGTTTCTGGCTTGGACGAGTAATGGCAGCGGCAGTGGACAGTGGACAGCGTGTCATTCACTGGAAGGCACGAGGTGGATTGATTTATAGACAGTGTTAATTGATGTCTAGGACAAAATGAGCTACCGGATCAATCTGAATGACTCGGAAACAAGGGGCACGTATAATTTGGATTGTTCAAGATTGGAAAATAGCAAAGGTCTTATTAAATTCAATTAACAATTTGGATACGGTTCACCAAGTTGAAACCACAAGTTAGAGTCTCCTCTTCAAGAGCTTTAAGATTTTGAAAATATAAAATTGGGTCTCGTGAAACTTCTCTACAATGCGTATCATCGAAAACAATCTAAGCATGAAACAGAAGAGGCCCAATCATGATATGACAAATGATAAAAATGCGACTCCCGCGTATCAACTGCAATCGCATTATCGCCAGGAATGAGCTCCTTCCACCTCCGACTCTGACACCATTCCAAGCAGTGGGAAGAATGAGGAAAAATTTGACTTTCTCTCCTTGAATGTTTTGCTATACATACATTTGCGTTTTTCCACCACAGGCGTGTACCACAAGCCGTGGCTTGCCTGCCGGGGGTGGATTGGAGGAAAAATTCATGAATAAATAAATATGATTAAAGACATTTTTGGCTTTCCACCAGGTCGCGGATGAGAGGAAGCCACCAAGTGGAATGCGGTAAGGAATTTTTGGCTACATAAGAAGCAGTGGAACAGAAAAAATGAATGAAAAAATTTAAATTCAAATTATGTCATCTACGAGGATAATCTCTTAATTAAATGTGTTTCGCTGGTTATATATTTCTGCTTTCGTTATCCTCTTGAAATATTTTACCAAACAAACAAAACACGCAAAAAAGAATGAAAAAAACAGCTCGGGCATCATTTTCATATTTTTCCGTCTATTTGTACCTCAGCGAGCTTTTCTGAACAGAATGAAACAGAAATTGGCACTTCTGTCTCGAGGTGCACAAGAGCTCTTTCAGTCACTTTACCTATTTCTCAATCGGTGTAGGAATGACAAAAAGGCATGACAAGTAGATTAGGATATTCGTCTAGATGTTTCACTCAAGTGCCAACCGCATTCTCACTTTAAGCTTAGCAGCGACGATGAGGGCATGAACGGAAGCCGGCTCAAGAAATATCAATTGAAAGTTTTTTTTGTGGAAGGCCATTCCTTCAAGGCAGAACATGAATTTAAGTGAAAATTACGTGACACGGATGATTAAATTATAAAATTGATTTTCGAGTCACAACATGTCTATCTTAAGATCCTGTATTCATTTCTATCCAGTAGCCATTGCTGAGCGTGCCTTTATATAAACTCGGATGGCTCTGCAATGCAGCTCATAATCCAATGGGCCAACATCGGTCAGCTGCACGCGTCATTTCGTTATCGCTGCTCCCTCTGAACTCACACCAATCATCGTGACTACCTTTCCCATTTCCAAAATTGCTTCCGCTGATGATGGCTCCGATATCGTTGATTAGAGGGGATTAGCGCGAGAAACGGTCCACAGTTGTGATTTATTTCTGGGAAATATTTATGTTTGATTAAATGGAAACTGGACTTCAATAGAGCAGCGATTCTCGACGAGGATGATGTCTGGTATGATTTTAGTGCGCCGCGCTGGTCTTAATGTTTGGTGCATTAGGGTGTAATATGGTTGTATGGAAAAAAATAAAGTTGTCCAAATTTAGCGAGCACAGCAATTTTTCAGTTCCTTTTGGGGTGCTAAACAGCTCCCCAAAGTTTGGGAGCGATTGGTTTAGCCCTCGCTTTGCGCAAAGTGATTCAATTTTCCATATAAATCTGTATGAGAAAAATTCACCTCCGTGTACGCACGAGAGCAAGCAGCAGTCAAGTGCTCAGTGCTCCATCGTTTTTTCGATTTTTTTCGCCGTAGTTTACCGTGATTAGCCGCGAGTTTGCTCCTGCAGCATGCCAAAGGCCGGCCGTGGCCGTGGCAGTTCGAGTGCGGCCTCGAAAACCCGCGAAGTTCGTCTACCGGCCGTGTGCAAAAAGGTAAACAAACCAGCGCCGTGTCGGCCGCCATCGCGCAGGGGAGCGTCAGCGCTGAAGGCATCGACAAAAGTTACTACATCCCGGATATGTCCCAAGATCACCAGTGCGAACCCGTTCCGGTACTTCCGGTGCCACGACCAGTGGCACATCAACATCCGCCAACATCCCCATCAGGAACGAGTTCCAGATGCTGAGCGACGATGAAGAAAATAACAACTCTGACGGTAGCAGCACTACCGACGACGACGACGACGATGATGGTCGTGCACGGAAAAAAGTGCCGACGTCAAAAAAGAACAATTCTCCAACGGAACGAAGACCACCTCCAATTTTTGTTTTGGACACGTTGGCGGACGATGTTGACGAGTTGCTGGAAGGCCTCGGATATTGTCTGAAAATCGGTAAGTCGGCAGTGCAAGTGATCACACTGAACAGAAAAGATTTCGACCTGGTGCTTGAAGAACTGAAGCGTAGCAACTTCAACTTCTACACATACGACCCAGAGAAGCCCCTGTTAAGGTCGTCTTGCAGGGTTACCAAGACCGTCCGATCGCCGACCTGAAGCGACACCTCTCGAACGCCGGAATAAAGCCACGGGAGATAAAAGTGCTCTCGCGAAAGACAACAGTCACAGGTACACACACCCTGTACCTGTTGTACTTCGACCGCGGCACCGTCAAGATCCAAGATCTGCGGCGGACTAAGACACTGGACGGTTTTTGGGTAAACTGGCGGTTTTACACCAAGAACCCGACAGACGTAGCGCAATGCCACCGTTGCCAGAAATTCGGCCACGGCTCGCGGAACTGCAACCTCCGGCCCCGCTGCGTGAAGTGCGGTGAGTCACACCTCTCGGAGGCGTGCGCACTGCCACGAAAGGCGGACTTGGGGAAAAATGCAGAACAGACTAAGCCCCGCGTAAAGTGCGCGAACTGTGACGGCAACCATACCGGTAACTACCGCGGATGCGTCGCGCGCAAGGCTTACCTCGAGGAGCAGGAAAAGAGGAAGAAGAAAGCAGCAGCGTCCCACTCTCCTCAGCGAAGTACGAGCGCAGCCGTTCCTGCAGCTGGGCAGCGTACGGTTCCAGCGGACAACCCAGCGATCCCTCCTGGATGGGGGCGTTCGTTTGCCAGCGTGGTCGCTGCCGGTAGCGGCGATGCGGCCCAGCAAGGAGTCACCGGGAAGATCTCTTTACCCTGCCGGAGTTCTTTGCTCTCGCGGGGGAGATGATGACGCGGTTTCGGAGCTGCCGTAACAAGGCGGAGCAATTTCTGGCCCTCGGAGAGCTGATGATCAAGCACATCTATAATTGATATTATTTTGTCTGTGATCTAGTTTTAAGCTTTCTCTCTATCTATCCTTTTCCCATTGCACTTTCTGTAAGTTTTTTTGAAAACTTTTTCTTACTCTTGTCTATTCCATAGTTATAAGTAATAATTTTTCGATTGAATTACGATGTAAATCACAGCTGAAAGGAACACCAAAACTCTGTTGTGTACCTAAATGAACTCATTGTAAATTGATTATTCACAAATAAAACCGAATTGAATTGAATTGAATTGTATGAGAAAACCCATTTTTTTGGATTTTGATATTTATAAAATCCACGTTCCACGCTGTACCACAACCAGATTTATATTCGGATGCTCTGGAAGGTGCTCTACAACTTTCGCCAAGAGAGTATGGTGCTATGATAAAACGTGTTTTTTGCTAGAAAATCACGTTTTAGACGATTTTTGAGGAGGCTGTATCTTCTTTTAGGGACAAGCTAGCACCATACTCTCTTAGGAAAAGTTGTAGAGCACATTCCAGAGCATCCGAATATAAATCCGGTTTCAGTACAGCGTGAAACGAGGATTTATAAATATCATAATCCAAAAAATTGTTTTAATTTATATGAAAAATTGAATCGCTTTGCGCAAAGTGAAGACTAAACCAATCTTTGCCAAACTTTGGGGAGCTGTTTAGGACCCCAAAAAGGAATTGAAAAATTGCTGGAAAATCGATTTTGATATTACACCCTATTGGTGCATCCGACAGGGATCCAGGGGATTCGTGGAGCTAGCAGTTACCATAAACTAGCTGCTTATCGGACAGCCGGTAATGACACTAATGCACTGACAGTGTGTGCCACGATGCTGATTGAGAGTGCTTTTGGAAAATGATCAAAATTTATCACATGGTTTGGGCAATAGGATCGTTATTGATGGTATAGCTTACGTAGGCCAAAACAAGAATTTGCTGAACAAAATTTAAAAAAATATTTCCAAATTATGTAATTATCGTATCTTTATGTTCTTACCTTGTAATACCATTCATCATAATGTTGACATTTTGAATTATCTGAAATGATGAAAATGACATGTTTTTATTCTTTATTTCAAGTACCGCCGTCACTATAATTATAACATCTACAGTTTCCGCCTTTGTGAGTAAAACATAAATGTTGAAATTTCCACTCAATCCCTATCTAAAACGCTAGTAAAATCTCCCACGTACATACACCCTGGCTACCGGTGACAATCACGTTCGCTCTATAAATTCTACCGAGGGAATGAATTGCTCTCATCGTTTATCGTTAAATCTGGGTGACGGTATATTCGGTTTTATTGGATTGCCTCAGATAAAAGGGAGGGAAGGCTTTTTTGTCCCCGCACAATCTTTACCGGCATCAGATCCTGGCACTAAGGCATGTCGGGGGGGATTGCGAGGGGAAATTTTCAAGCGTCTACTTGAGTTAGGTAATGCACAAGGAGCTGAAACTTAAACATCTGACAACATTTTTTTTTAGTTTTTTGTTGATTTTTATTTGAACAATGCAATTTTTTTTGCTAGATTAAAGAATCCTTTCAATTTCATTATTATTAAATATCATTCGAAGTAACTATGTTTTATAAAAATCTATTTTATTCAATTTTATTTCACATTATTCCCTTTAAAAGCGGCAGTCTTGCCTTGCGACTCTCAAAACAAGAGGATCGACAGAAGATGACAGAGGGCAGCATCCTTCTCATGGCAAGCGTGAAGGAGTGTTTCTCGAAGGGAGCAGAAACTGACGATAATAAATCTAATTATCACGCTAATGACTTGAGGAACGAGGTTAAAACCAATCAATCGATGATAAGGCGTTTTTGCTGTGGGCACTTTCCTCAAACAGTAGAACTTTGGAGTGTTCAATCGATAACGAACGGTAGAGAGTTGGCGAAAGCTGCACTTAAGAAAATTGAATTCCTTCACGCGTGGCGACCGACACTGCAGGGGTGAAAATAAGAAGATATCGTCTGCTATAATTTCGTTATTCTTTACCTAAAAGTGTTCCTCGAATCAGTCTCATCTCGATAAAAGAAGGCGCTTCGGGTATCTTTTTTGTTGTTTGTTTGAATTACTGCTTCTCAACTGCATAAATTTACCCTCTTTAATCAAAATCACGATAACAAGCTAGAATATAAAAAAAATGTCCCAAGTAGGTGGGCTCAGAAACTGCTCAGGTCACCACAACCAGTATTTTCGACCCAAAATCCAAGCATCATTTGCATGCGAGTAATAAAATCACAAAGCTTCTACCTTTTTCCTTGGAGGCTCTGAATTTAAGGGGGTGGTTTGCCCCTTTCTTGGTCTTATCTCGCCGAAAGTGAAACCACCGGACGAAAGCTCGTCGTCTGGCCCACAAATCTGTGTGCGGAAAGCTCGTTTTGTTGGGATCGTTCCTATCCGAAATTAAATTAGAATACTTTGAACTGACCTCATGCATACCAATGAGCTATTTTCCCCTTTTTTCATATTTTCCGTATCGTCTTCCACTATCTGTTTCTAAGTTTTGGTGACTCGGCTAAGGCTTTGAGATAGCTCAAACGACCTGTTTGCATACCATCTAGACGGTCTTTTTCATCATCAGTCTTGTCGTTTCCGTCGTCGCATATTGATGGTTGTACGGTGATACTACGAAGATGGGCAGAGGCATTTCTCTGGCAAAATTGAAATCGTAGCACATCTCGGAGTGAAACTCTAAACGAAAATCCGTAATTAAGGATGCGTATTGAATTCGTCTCAACGTTGATTAAAATCCAACTCGAAAACTCAAATGGAATGATATTATTGAATCTCGTGGCTCAGTTAGACTCTGCAGACGAACTTTATCTAAAACCAAACCTGACAACAGCACTGCACAGCCGTGAACCTCAGTTCGCATACGTGGTCATGTTACAAATAGTTTTGGCTAAAATATTCAAAACTTTCTGTTCGGCAGAGCCTTTCACCTTTGCCTGAAAAGTGCCAACTGTCACGTGCACACTCACCAGCCCAAAATGGGACTGACACACTGTCTGGCAGTGTCGGTTACCTGCTTTTCCACCTGTGCCCGTGTCACGTCACACACCTGACGTTGCTGAGAAAAGCATATCATGGGTAAAATTTCAGCCAAAACGCAGCAAAAATTCAACACCAGGAACTGAAACGCAAACTGGATCGGGTTGGAGGTTATTTAAGGGATGAGGTAGTTCTGCCATGCAAAGTCCGAAAATGATAAATCATCTCAAATTATTTTAAATCGAAACCAGAAAAAGGACGCCGCGTATTTATCGTGAAAAATTAATGGCAGATTAAATTTAAATAATGAAATATCCTGCGAATGTTTGGTGTGATGCCGAGGCCAGACATTTTTTTCACTGGGAGTGGATGGGGGAACAGCACCTTTTTCGTGCACCAATTTTAATTTGCGTTGAGTATTTGGAATTTTACCATTTTTTTGAATAATATTTGTACAAACAAATCGTGATTATGTGAGTAACTTTACAACAATTCCAAATATTATTTATTTCTTTCGTATATTTTCCATTACAATCCCCAAAATATAAACCCTTTAACACTCCTCCGTCCAAGCCTCCGAAACCGTTGCTTCGCTAATTTCAACTCGCTCGCATTTGGCCCCATTTCAACCAATCTTAATCGTTCTTGCAGCATTCGAACCGGTAGGATTTCAAGATTCATCTAAAACAAGAACGAACCTGATCCGACTTACCTGCTAGTAACACCGACTAAATTCGTCGAAGCAACTCTTTTAGGCGCTCGTTTTAGGGAACACACCATGGCCAAATCAACAAGAAAGCATTAAAATTTGAAATCAACCATTCAAATTTAACTAATTTGGGGTCGCTGAACACGAATATGACACTTAGAAAATCCCAAAGTATTCAGAAATCCAGAAATCCAAGATGGCGGCCAATATGGCGCCTGTAGTATATTGGAAATATTTTTTTGAGGTTGTAATAGTGATTCAACCACTCAAATCTAACTAATTTGGGGTCGCTGAACACGAATATGACACTTCGAATATTCCAAAGTATTCAGAAATCCAGAAATCCAAGATGGCGGCCAATATGGCGCCTGTAGTATATTGGGAACATATATTTGAGGGTGTAATAGTGATTCAACCACTCAAATCTAACTAATTTGGGGTCGCTGAACACGAATATGACACTTCGAATATTCCAAAGTATTCAGAAATCCAGAAATCCAAGATGGCGGCCAATATGGCGCCTGTAGTATATTGGGAATATTTTTTTGAGGTTGTAATAGTGATTCAACCACTCACATCTAACTGATTTGGGGTCGCTGAACACGAATATGACACTTAGAAAATCCCAAAGTATTCAGAAATCCAGAAATCCAAGATGGCGGCCAATATGGCGCCTGTAGTATATTGGGAACATATATTTGAGGGTGTAATAGTGATTCAACCACTCAAATCTAACTAATTTGAGGTCGCTGAACACGAATATGACACTTCGAATATTCCAAAGTATTCAGAAATCCAGAAATCCAAGATGGCGGCCAATATGGCGCCTGTAGTATATTGGGAATATTTTTTTGAGGTTGTAATAGTGATTCAACCACTCACATCTAACTGATTTGGGGTCGCTGAACACGAATATGACACTTAGAAAATCCCAAAGTATTCAGAAATCCAGAAATCCAAGATGGCGGCCAATATGGCGCCTGTAGTATATTGGAAATATTTTTTTGAGGTTGTAATAGTGATTCAACCACTCAAATCTAACTAATTTGGGGTCGCTGAACACGAATATGACACTTCGAATATTCCAAAGTATTCAGAAATCCAGAAATCCAAGATGGCGGCCAATATGGCGCCTGTAGTATATTGGGAACATATATTTGAGGGTGTAATAGTGATTCAACCACTCAAATCTAACTAATTTGGGGTCGCTGAACACGAATATGACACTTCGAATATTCCAAAGTATTCAGAAATCCAGAAATCCAAGATGGCGGCCAATATGGCGCCTGTAGTATATTGGGAATATTTTTTGAGGTTTTAATAGTGATTCAACCACTCACATCTAACTGATTTGAGGTTGCTGAACATGAATATGACACTTGGTATAATCCAAAGTATTCAGAAATCCAGAAATCCAAGATGGCGGCCAATATGGCGCCTGTAGTATATTGGGAATATTTTTTTGAGGTTGTAATAGTGATTCAACCACTCAAATGTAACTAATTTGGGGTCGCTGAACACGAATATGACACTTCGAATATTCCAAAGTATTCAGAAATCCAGAAATCCAAGATGGCGGCCAATATGGCGCCTGTAGTATATTGGGAACATATATTTGAGGGTGTAATAGTGATTCAACCACTCAAATCTAACTAATTTGAGGTCGCTGAACAAGAATATGACACTTAGAAAATCCCAAAGTATTCAGAAATTCAGAAATCCAAGATGGCGGCCAATATGACGCCTGTAGTATATTGGGAATATTTATTTGAGGTTGTAATAGTGATTCAACCACTCACATCTAACTGATTTGAGGTTGCTGAACATGAATATGACACTTGGTATAATCCAAAGTATTCAGAAATCCAGAAATCCAAGATGGCGGCCAATATGGCGCCTGTAGGATTTTTGAATATATATTTGAGGGTGTAATAGCCATTCAACCACTCAAATCTAACTAATTTGGGGTCGCTGAACACGAATATGACACTTCGAATATTCCAAAGTATTCAGAAATCCAGAAATCCAAGATGGCGGCCAATATGGCGCCTGTAGTATATTGGGAACATATATTTGAGGGTGTAATAGTGATTCAACCACTCAAATCTAACTAATTTGGGGTCGCTGAACACGAATATGACACTTCGAATATTCCAAAGTATTCAGAAATCCAGAAATCCAAGATGGCGGCCAATATGGCGCCTGTAGTATATTGGGAATATTTTTTGAGGTTTTAATAGTGATTCAACCACTCACATCTAACTGATTTGAGGTTGCTGAACATGAATATGACACTTGGTATAATCCAAAGTATTCAGAAATCAGAAATCCAAGATGGCGGCCAATATGGCGCCTGTAGTATATTGGGAATATTTTTTTGAGGTTGTAATAGTGATTCAACCACTCAAATGTAACTAATTTGGGGTCGCTGAACACGAATATGACACTTCGAATATTCCAAAGTATTCAGAAATCCAGAAATCCAAGATGGCGGCCAATATGGCGCCTGTAGTATATTGGGAACATATATTTGAGGGTGTAATAGTGATTCAACCACTCAAATCTAACTAATTTGAGGTCGCTGAACAAGAATATGACACTTAGAAAATCCCAAAGTATTCAGAAATTCAGAAATCCAAGATGGCGGCCAATATGACGCCTGTAGTATATTGGGAATATTTATTTGAGGTTGTAATAGTGATTCAACCACTCATCTAACTGATTTGAGGTTGCTGAACATGAATATGACACTTGGTATAATCCAAAGTATTCAGAAATCCAGAAATCCAAGATGGCGGCCAATATGGCGCCTGTAGAATTTTTGAATATATATTTGAGGGTGTAATAGCCATTCAACCACTCAAATCTAACTAATTTGGGGTCGCTGAACACGAATATGACACTTGGTATATTCCAAAGTATTATGAAATTCAGAAATCCAAGATGGCGGCCAATAAGGCGCCTGTAGAATATTGGGAATATTTATTTGAGGGTGTAATAGTGATTCAACCACTCAAATCTAACTATTTGAGGTCGCTGAACAAGAATATGACACTTAGAAATTCCCAAAGTATTCAGAAATCCAGAAATCAATATGGCGGCCAATATGGCGCCTGTAGTATATTGGGAATATTTATATGAGAGTGTTAAAGCCAACCACTCAAATCTTTCTTATTTGGGATCGCTGAACATGAATATGACACTTGGTATTTTCCAAGTATTCTGAAATTCAGAAATCGAAGATGGCGGCCAATATGGCGCCTGTAGTATATTGGGAATATTAATTTGAGGTTGTAATAAAGATTCAACCACTCAAATGTAACTAATTTGGTGTCGCTGAACACGAATATGACACTAAAAATATCCCAAAGTATTCAGAAATCCAGAAAAAAAAATAAAAATTATTCCCAACATACTACAGGCGCCATTTTGGCAGCCATCTTAGATTTCTGAATTTCTGAATACTTTGGGATATTCGAAGTGTCATATTCGTGTTCAGTGACTTCAAATTATTTAGATTTAAGATGTTGAATTACTATTACAACCTCAAATCAATATTTCCAATATACTACAGGCGCCATATTGGCCGCCATCTAGCATTTCTAAATTTCAGAATACTTTGGAATATACCAAGTGTCATATTCATGTTGAGCGACCCCAAATAAGTAAGATTTGAGTGGTTGAATGGCTTTTACACTCTCAAATAAATTTTCCTGATATTCTACAGGCGCCATATTGGCCGCCATATTGAAATTCTTGATATCGTAATACTTTGGGATATTCTAAGTGTCATATACGTGTTCAGCGACCCCAAATCAGTTAGATTTGAGTGGTTGAATCACTATTACAACCTCAAATAAATATTCCCAATATACTACAGGCGCCATATTGGCCGCCATATTGAAATTCTTGACATCGGAATACTTTGGGATATTCTTAGTGTCATATTCGTGTTCAGCGACCTCAAATTAGTTAGATTCGAGTGGTTAAATCACTATTACACCCTCAAATATATGTTCCCAATATACTACAGGCGCCATATTGGCCGCCATCTTGGATTTCTGAATTTCTGAATACTTTGGAATATACAAAGTGCCATATTCGTGTTCAGCGACCCCAAATCAGTTGGATTTGAGTGGTTGAATGGCTTTTACAACCTCAAATAAATACTCCCAATATACTACAGGCGCCATATTGGCAACCATCTTGGATTTCTGGATTTCTGAATACTTTGGGATTTTCTAAGTGTCATATTCGTGTTCAGCGTCCTCAAATTAGTTAGATTTGAGTGGTTGAATCACTATTACACCCTCAAATATATGTTCCCAATATACTACAGGCGTCATATTGGCCGCCATCTTGGATTTCTGGATTTCTGAATACTTTGGGATTTTCTAAGTGTCATATTCTTGTTCAGCGACCTCAAATTAGTTAGATTCGAGTGGTTGAATCACTATTACACCCTCAAATATATGTTCCCAATATACTACAGGCGTCATATTGGCCGCCATCTTGGATTTCTGGATTTCTGAATACTTTGGGATTTTCTAAGTGTCATATTCGTGTTCAGCGACCTCAAATTAGTTGGATTTGAGTGGTTGAATGGCTATTACACCCTCATATAAATATTCCCAATATACTACAAGCGCCATATTGGCCGCCATCTTGGATTTCTGAATTTCTGAATACTTTGGGATTTTCTAAGTGTCATATTCGTGTTCAGCGACCTCAAATTAGTTAGATTTGAGTTGTTGAATCACTATTACACCCTCATATAAATATTCCCAATATACTACAGGCGTCATATTGGCCGCCATCTTGGATTTATGGATTTCTGAATACTTTGGGATTTTCTAAGTGTCATATTCGTGTTCAGCGACCTCAAATTAGTTAGATTTGAGTGGTTGAATCACTATTACACCCTCAAATATATGTTCCCAATATACTACAGGCGTCATATTGGCCGCCATCTTGGATTTCTGGATTTCTGAATACTTTGGGATTTTCTAAGTGTCATATTCTTGTTCAGCGACCTCAAATTAGTTGGATTTGAGTGGTTGAATGGCTATTACACCCTCATATAAATATTCCCAATATACTACTGGCGCCATATTGGCCGCCATCTTGGATTTCTGAATTTCTGAACACTTTGGAATATACAAAGTGTCATATTCGTGTTCAGCGACCCCAAATTAGTTACATTTGAGTGGTTGAATGGCTTTACAACCTCAAATAAATACTCCCAATATACTACAGGCGCCATATTGGCAACCATCTTGGATTTCTGGATTTCTGAATACTTTGGGATATTCTTAGTGTCATATTCGTGTTCAGCGACCCCAAATTAGTTAGATTTGAGTGGTTGAATGGCTATTACAACCTCAAAAAAATATTTCCAATATACTACAGGCGCCATATTGGCCGCCATCTTGGATTTCTGGATTTCTGAATACTTTGGGATTTTCTAAGTGTCATATTCTTGTTCAGCGACCCCAAATTAGTTAAATTTGAATGGTTGATTTCAAATTTTAATGCTTTCTTGTTGATTTGGCCATGGTGTGTTCCCTAAAACGAGCGCCTAAAAAGAGTTGCTTCGACGAATTTAGTCGGTGTTACTAGCAGGTAAGTCGGATCAGGTTCGTTCTTGTTTTAGATGAATCTTGAAATCCTACCGGTTCGAATGCTGCAAGAACGATCAAGATTGGTTGAAATGGGGCCAAATGCGAGCGAGTTGAAATTAGCGAAGCAACGGTTTCGGAGGCTTGGTCGTCCGTGTAAGTGAAATATGCCTTGGACGGAGGAGTGTTAACATTTCTCTTTTCACACAACAAACATTAACTGAAGTGTCCTGCGGTGTCACCGAGCAGCTCACGCATTTTCATTTCCCAGGCCGAACAACGGTGCCAGAGCAAAGCCAGAAGCAGGAGCAGCGTCGTCCGCATCGTAAAAGCTAACTTTACGACGTTTGGCATAAACGAATCAGCGTCCTATCATCACCAGAACCAGAACCTGGAACGTCGCACCATGTTTCAATTCCAAGCTGGAGACGTGAGAAAAAAATACGAAGGGGCTGAAAATCTCGTCCGACGTGATTCGCCCCACATGGCGCATAAAAAAGCATCGACGAGGTCGTTTGATGCTTTGTGGAAGGACGGGATCTTGCGTTTCCACGCTCGTGTGCCACTTTTCGCCGAGGGACAAGCTTACGAAAATTTGATGATCTCGAAAAGAAAGTAGTATTTTTTTGCAGATTTGATATTTTTATTTTTGTATCCATTTGTTCATCCTTTTAATTTTTCGTTAACAGCATTTGTGAAAACATAAATGAATTTAGAAGAAGAAAAATCTGTGCCTACACATTATTTGTATCCTTTTTCGGTATGAACCTGTGAGAGCACGTGCCAGAAAGTAAATCCTTCGGATACGTGACACCACATCCGAATGAAATTTAAATCGTGAAATTCGCGGAAAACACATTTGCAGGGAATCGACCTGTGAGCACAGCTTTGAGCGGTTCAACTGTGTGCATGAATTCGGGAAAATAACAGAAAATACCTAAAATAATAATATTTCAAAGACGTAGACAAATTTTAATGTTATAACTATCTAAAAACTATAACTTGATTGAGTACTTAAATATTTCTATTTTTTTCCAATCTGCTGTTTCAATGATCTTTGAGTGGAAGGTTATCACATTCCACGAAAGTACAAAAGGATTCGCTCCTCATTTCGGTTGAAATGTTCAGCAGATCGTGCTTATGTACGGTAGAATTGCTAAAGTTTTGCTGTAAATTTTTTATTATCTATTAGCGCGCTCCAGCAAGACATTCAAGCTCAGATGAAACGAGAGTAACTTTGTGATGTCGATGAGAGAGAGGACACTTTCGTGGTTTTATTAAGATGGATCAATTATGCGCTCGTAGGAAATGGCAAACTTTCCTTAGCTCCTTCAAAGTATTCTGAATCAACTTGTTACTGATGTCAAGAGGTCCGCTTACTCAACGTGTGCCAATGTCCCAAATTCTCAGTATGACATGTGCCATCAGCAGGCAGCAATACAGACCCCATCAAACATCAGCGAACATCTAATTAAGTCATGCATGCACGAAAAAGCCACAACCCTTCAGCAGGTCCATTAAGAAGTTTATAATCCACAACTAAAAATAGCTATAAGAGCCACGATCTTCCGCAAACTCGACCAAGAGGTCTGGGGCCTTTCCTCGTTGTTGGCGTTCGCCAAACAAGTATCCATGTCCTCGTCTGGGTTTTGGTCGTGAACTGGAGGACGATGTACATCGTAACGAACTGCTGCTGCCTAAACCCCTAAAACCAACCCAACATTCCACTCGTCCGACGCTGCTGTTTACTACCGAGCCCAACAGTTTACAAGAAGCAAGCAAACATTCTCCTCTCCCCGTGACCCCCTCCTCGCTCTGTCCATCCGTTTGGGGGCCATTTCCTGGTTCGGCAGGCTGGCAACTAATTTGCTTACCAGCCCGGCAATACATTCACCAGAAGCAATCAGCCAGAATGAACATCCGATATTCGCTGTTGCTTGTTGTTGTGGTGTACTCCTTTCTCAACTTAGTTCGACAGGCTGTAGCATGTCCTTGGTGTAGGAAAGTAACGAGTAGATGCGACGACCAACTACCTATCACAGACCGACATCGACATCCTGGCCAAGACAAAGGGCAATCCTTCGACGGTGGCATAATTATGATTAGTTTGAATAAATATTTGTGGGACGTGACGTCGTTTGTGCAAGGGTGCATCAGTATAGTTGATCTTATTTAGGAGGCAAAGAAAGAAACCCTCACAAATCAATTCTAGCATAAATGCACACAGATCTTGTCTATCTTAGTTTATTTTTGGAAAATGTTGTTTGAATTACGAAAAGTATATCGTTATTAAGTGAATTATAAGTGCAAAATATTGCCATTTACTTACATCAAAGATACATTCATCATACATTTTGAAAACTAAAATAGGTTACAAAAAAAGAAATTTGTATAAATTATCCAAAAAGAACATCTAAAATATAACAATTTCCAGGTTGTGATACCGAAGCACTGAACCTATACCAATTATTTTTAATTGCAAACCAAATCTGGTTTAATTGATTTCGTCGTACTCAGTCGAACACAGCTAATCCAATTTAACGAATGGATTTATGGGACCCTTGTCTGGATTGTCGCGCACCGGAAATTTAGTTCTTTTTTTCGCTTGGGAGAAAATTCTCGGACCAGCAGTCTAGGTCCCGAGAGCAGTCGTCAGATGTCGAAAAGCCGTCAGAAGTAGTGGATTGAAAACAGGAAAAATGAGATTAAGTCAGATTAAAGTGGGTTAATAGAATAGGGGATTTGAAAAATTCTTAAGTTTTCGTTAGCATTAAGTGTCAAGAGTTTCCCAACAGTTTTGACTACAAAGTAACTGAACAACATAAAAACCGCCTGTCAATTTATTCGCTCAAGCTTGTCCTACTTGAAAGCCAGATTGGCAGCATAACGATGCTAAATTTTTTCTTCTTTCTTTACTAGTTCTACATTTCGAAATGAATGGCGAAAAATCGAACTTGTCTGTGTGTGCGATGCTATGGAATTTGTGGCGCCAATCTGCTTTCGTCTTCGAATTGAACTTCTCATTCCTCGTAGGCAGGGACCGTAAATTTCCCCCTTGAAATGATTCGTTTGGGTGGGAAAGCAAATTCGCCACATCATCCGGCCGTCAGCCGATGGGAACATTTTGTGGAATGCAACGTCTATATCTTTCAAGCTCACCAACTTCAAAATTTGTTCGGCTCATCCATATCGTCCACATCGTCAGCTGTGTGCTATCTTGTGACATCGACCATTTTGGTCGAAAATGAGTTAATGATGATGTTTTGCTACACTTAACAAACACTACAAGATGCTTTAGCCCGATTTTGGAAAGTCGCTTCCGTTTCCCGAATATCGCAATACACACTTGTTATATAGACCAATTTAAATTGATTGTGCACACTTGTGACACGTCATACATGTTTTTGGAAAATGTGGAAAAAATTTCTTGTTTTTCACTAATTTATATACACACATACTTTCTAAAGGCAATGTATCCTTTTGTTTTTGAAAATATACTGATTAAGTCGGTTAAACTATTGATTTAAGCCTATTTTAGTTTATGTGGGAATTCTGTGCACACTTGTGACACGTAGTACAATTTTACTTTCGAAACACACTTGTGACACGTGTTTTTCGGATTTTTGTTTACATTATTTACTGTATCTTTTAACTGGTGTAACCAAATCAATTGATACTTGGAGCGTTTGTTAAGCGATAGTATACAAACCGATTGCTTCAAAAAGTTTGGCTCTACCATTCATGATTTTGAAATTATTTACCAACAAACATTAAAAATCGATTTTCTCGAAAAGTACTAAATGGTCGTTGTCACAACATAGCACACAACTGACGATATATCAGGTCACACATGAAGCAGAAAGATATCTTGTCGTTGAACAAAGTTTGTAAAAGTGCGGTTGCCTATTTAGGCTCCAGTTTAAATTGGGCTTGCTAGATAAACCTATTCAAACTTACTAATGCATCAATAATGTTTCAAAGATGTCAACAATAATTATAATAGGGTTTCAAAGCCCCGAGCCAAATGTCCATTGATGTTCGCCCACAAACACGTGTGCCACCTCTGTTGACATAATGTTCTAGATTTCATTATCGATCATCAACTAGAATTTTAAACGAAATTTTCAAAAAAAAAAAAGATTGACTGCAAAATCATGTGACAAGATGGCACGATGGTGACAAACAATCCTCGACGGTCATTTGTCCCTTTCAGTCATCACAGTCATCTGTCGCTGGTCTGGAAGGATAAACGGAGGCGACACGCCAGTGCCGCAGCCAGCTGGAAACGTGTTTATTTCCATTCAAAACATTTAATGCGACAAGATCACTGGAGCATAAATTTCAATTTTATTGACTTAATTAATGTTTGTTGTGTTGTGTGGGACCTTCCCTGCTCCCTGCCCAGCTTCTCTTCACGCTGACTCTCTGGTTTTGATCCTTTCATCACCCGGTTGGAATCCAAGCAATTCCTGGACTTTGCTTTTTCCCCAATTACCTCACCTTCTTCTGCCTTAGCCAACTGCAAGTGCCAAGCGACCTGCTGCTACTGCTGCTCGGAACATGACCGTCATGGCAGCGCTCGAGAAAAGCGGAGATGATACGGAATTAATTACAGCTGATTGCGTTGTAATTGAAGTGTGAATACGCTAAAGTCCTGTTCGATTCAATGACTTTCACTGTTGGTCGAACGCTGCTGAATGTAGCGAATTTGAGTGGCTTTTGAAGGTGGAAGTATTTTAGTGGATAAACTACTAACTTCTGACTAAAAACAGAGGTTTAAAGACAAAATCCAAAAATTTCAAGCGTTCTTTTTATATATAATAATAAAACATGTTCTTGAGATATTACCAAGGAAGAGTCCACCCCAAGTAACATTTTTTTCGAGGAGTTCTACAAGAGCTCTTCAAGATAGCTACAGCATAGTAGTTTAGACCGCGGTAGGATAAAATTCTCTTCAAAACTTCTTCAGGAGTTTGGAAGAGTACCACTCAGTCAATATGTTGTATGTGTGTAAAAATGTAATTCTCAAATCCCTAATCACTAGTTTTAACTGAGCAACAGGCGTATACGCCCAATTAAAAATCAATTAATACCACCATCACCAGCGCTGAACTTGTCATGGTCAGCTTAAAGTTCCTGGACATGGTCTACGCTTCTCAGAAAGTGACATGCAGAAAATATCGATTGACTACAACTGCTTCCTGGTGTTCCAAACGACTTCCAAGTCACAAGCCCACCCAAATAACAATACTCTCGGTCATAACTGGAAGAGGGAAAGCGTCGCAGGGGTCTGGCAAAGAAAGCAACCATAGCTTGGCCATGTGCTCCACATTCAACATGCCGCGGCAGACGCCACCACCGACAACAATTTTCATTGATTTTCGTGGTAGTTGAACGTTCGAATTTTTTTTCTCCGTAGTATTCAGGCTTCAGTCTCTCATCCACTCATTCAACCTTCACTTCCTTCCGGTCTTGCCACATGGCTTGCCAGATGGGTTGATCCGGGGGTTGCTGCACACACAAAAGTCGGCATATGGTGGAGAGAAAAACTTTCTGCTTTTTGTGTTGCGTTTTCCCCCAGACCACTTTTGCTACTTTTCCTAGCCGAGTGAAAAACGCTTTCCGGAAAAGTCATGGCATTGGTTGGGTTGGAAAAACGAGTCGAAGCTAATATTAACAGTGGTTCTGTGAGCTGTAAGGAACAACCGAAAGTATTTGGTTCATCGCCCTGTAAGCCCATACTCGTCTTTGACTCAGCGCTTCAATTGAAACTGTTGGCTCTGACTTTCTCGTATAACTTCGATGTACACAACACAAGTGTGTATGATTTACGGAGAGCTAGTCGCGAGAAAGCTGTTGTATGGAGTGGGAAAAAACTTAAATAAATATATACGAAGAAATTTAAAAGGGGAGGAAGAGGGCGTCTGTGCGCACACAAGAGGTCCCCATCAAAAAATTATAAGCCTATAAATGTAGGCAATAAACATGCAATTTCGTCAAATATTCATCGTCAGTTATGGTGCAAAAAGGAAAATGGAAGAAAACTGCCTGAAGGTTTGGAATGGAATAAAGATGAATGTAAGACAGCTTAGTAATCCGCATTTTTTGAGATTTTAAATGTGGTGTTTTTTTATTCGGATGAAGCTTTGCAAAGAAATCTCCATGTCCAAAGATGCATCTATTCAATTTTGTAGGGCTTTTTCACATTAAAAATAGAACCATTAGTTTCCAGATATCATCAGATGAAAAATAAGGCTACAAATCATGATTGCTTTTCCTTCACAAACTATTTTTAAATCACAAATTAATTTAACATTCTTCGAAAAATTTTAACTTGAAGATTCTTTCAACACAAAACTGGGCACTACCAATGTTCGCATAAACTTCCCAAATGCAAAAAAGCAAGCTTAACAAAACACAAGGCAAGTTTGTCCTACACATAGAATTTCCTCCGATTTTGTGGAACAAAGTACAGTCATCCCACATATTCAGAACACCCACAAATTCGGAACACTTTTGTGATGATTTGTCAATAGCTTGCCAAATGCCGCTTTTCTCTCGACCCTACTATTTTCAGGACCTTTATTTGGCCATTTTCTTGCTATTTCAATAGTAAAAGTAGTACTTTTTGAACAAAAAACTTCACTTCAAGACTATTTTATCCAGAGCAGCAAAACACTGCCTCCAAATTGCCGTTTCCATAATTGTGGGATGTTATTGTTCCCACAATTGTGGAACACCTGAATTTAACTGATATTTTCACAAAAAAAAGTTATCAGACCATGGATAAAACATCACTAAGCTTGAGTTTCACTGGTTGCAGTGTGTGAAGTCATTATTTTGTTACAAATATGTACTCCTGGAGAGATCCAAAGTTTGTTTACATCCGTAAGAAAAAAGTGTTCCGAATTTGTGGATTTCAAGGGTTAAAGTTTTTCTTCAAAAACTTGATATAAAAGTTAAAATTTGCAGATGTTCGATACAGCATTCGAAAGATCGCATGAGAAGCTTTCAAATGAAGGTTAAAGCGAATCATTAAGTTCAATCATCGATTTGCTATGATTTTTTGAACATTGGCCGATCTGTAAACTGTTCCGAATATGAGGGATGACTGTACTGCAATTTTTTGTTTTTGTTTTTTTATAATGATCATGGTTATGAACCAAACTGCATAATTGACTCAAAAGTGATTAAACTGCATATGGGACATTTATGGGAACAGGGGCAGTACACGGGTTTGACAAAATTATTCGGACAGGTAAATTTTTGTCAAAATGCATTCATAAATTACCCGGTTTTGATGCAACAGCATTTCAAAGTAACATTGTTTTACGGATTTTTCAGTGCGTGTCATTTAAGCATTTTCTCTTAAAGTACAACATTTTCCCCTAATAATACAACTAGTTACCAATTCCATAAAAAAGATCCGTAACAAGGGCACATTTGGAGCCCTCCAGGATATCCCCCAGGGAATCTGTACTAATGGCATCTTGCATATTTTGTCCAAATCATGTAATGCGACGGCTCAATCTAGATTTTTTTTCATTTAGCATTTAGCTAATAGCCACTTAGTCTCTATGACTATAGTGGCCAAAGATTGGGTGCTGTAAGAGCCACCTGGGAGCTTCCGAGGAACAGGTTTCCAAAGAAATAGCTAATCCAAAGGAAAAATGATGTGATGATTCTTAACACTTTAATTGTCAGCCAAATGTTATGTTTGAGTTCCGGTACATGAATTCCGAAAAACCAGTTCCAGTCATGATAGCGTTGGTAATTGTCACAGAAAACCGTGAAGATTCGTCGCATGACATCTCGCTACAAAACAATAAAACAACAAAATCAGATAAGAAGTGAAAATCGAAATTAACAATTCAAACAGTGCTTCGACTATTATCGTTATTTGATGACACGGGACAATATTTATGGTAACAACACGTGTTTCTGCCTGTGTGGATCAATCGGACCGCGCACTGGACTCACAATCCAGAGGTCGCCGGTTCGAATCCCGAGGCGGGCGCAAAAAAATCTAAGTGTAAATATAGGTTTTCGGTGCCCTCTCCCCGTGCCATACCTTCACACTTAGGAGACCCGGGAGGCGGAGTCTTGTCGCAAAAAGAACGATACACGCCTGTGGATCCGTTGACGAAACCGCAAGGTTTAAGAGGGCCACATTATGAGGTGTTACGTCGATTCCGTACACGTGTGATTATAATATGTGATATAATAATGTGAAATGTTCAAGTTAGTGGAAATAAAATTTCCGTTTTACATTTCTATACCTATACCTTAACACAAATTATGCAAGGCTTAAATAATTGAAATCAAGTTAAATCTGATTGAGCAACTGTATTTTTTTTTACATTTTTTTTAAATACATACAAATATTTGTAAACGCCAAGACAATGCTGTAGAGCGATCATATATTTTTTTTCAATAACAATTTAATATTTACAGCCCTTTTAAAATGATTATTTAAATTTATTTAGTGAAAATAAAGGTGCTTAAAATCATTCTATAGAAAATGTAATGTAAAAAAATAAATTACATAGTTTGCATTCTTGATTATATATTTTTTGTTTTCTGCAAAACTTTACATATTGAAAATATTTACATTAGGCCACTGAAATGTTATGGACACTACACAATAAGTTTTATGATTTTTGACATAAAATCCATGCAGCGACTCATCAAGAAAGATCGGGTCCCTCGTGGGCCCTCTGAATGACCCATAATTCGCTTTATTTCAATCCCAGATGACCCTGCTCAAACTGCTTGAAGAAGCTTCTTGGTCTGTCCTTAAAAAGTTTTGAACGTAAAATTACGAGCTAGTCTGTTGTCATAATTGTAACGCCAATCGCATCATAAGTCATAAACCAGGGAGCCCTGAATACTGCAAGAAGAAGGAGACGCAGTCAGCCCACAATGGTCGTTAATCACCCCTGACTAACGTGGGTGACCCTCGGTGCCCTGGAAATACTTGTTATCAACGGTTGAACCAGTCCGGACACTTCATTCAATTGCCCCTCGATGCTATGTTGGCCAGTAATGCTCGATGGGATCCCTTTGGTTAGCGCTGGCAACGAGGGAATAAAAATAACAAGAAAACTTGCTTATCTTACCTTGTATCTTAAACGGGGACTGGAATAAATCACACCCTCCGAAAGGTCCGTGTTTCAACTGTTAGGCCCACCGGGGGAAGAACTCGGGTACGGTCGGTCCCAATTTAGGTCTATTCTCACTCTTAACCACTTTTGGCACGACACGACAGCCCCAACTCACACATACACACACAAACAGGAATCTTGCTGAAGAAAATGTCAAGCACATTTCTTGATTGTTTCACGGTCTTCTAGTGCACACATTTACAAACACTGACACACTGATGATCGAAATTGAGGAGGTCCTGGGGTGGTAGCTGGACGGTGCTTCCCGGAAGGGCGCTATTTTGTTCGGTCACACACTCGTCAATCGCGCTCAAAATAGGCGTAACTTAATTTCCGGTTCGGTCCGCATGGTACTTCTAATGGAATAACGAGGGTGTACGGTGGCTTGTCACACACTGTGGGTCATAATTACGAGCGGCTATCTGACTGGGGTCGATGTCGGCTAGGTAGGATCCACCGAGAGAGGGTTTTATCCCTGGAACGTTGACGGAGCAAGAGTGAGGAACTGCGGATGCCCTGGTTGGGGGCCAGAAGAGGAGTACATCCTTCACGCCAGACCGTCACCGATGAACTGAACTGCAATGTCTAGCACAGGATAGCGAAGCCTCCACCAACAACACCAGCAGCAGAAGCATATCCTGTCGGGTTGGGCTCGTGCTCCCCTCGCGCCACGACATTCACCATCACAGCCAAATACAGTGCTCCATGTGGCATGTGGATTCACTTTTTTGCAACATGAAGAAAAAGCTCGAACGCACCCACGTCGAGTGTCTGGCCTCCCAATGTGAACGTGAGTGAAAAGGATAAAAGACACAGCCTCACTCACCCGCGCACAACCGCACACGAACCGTTGCACAAATACAAACACAACACACTTCGCACGAATGCACTACACGAACAGTGTTCGGCCTTCGTGAGCTTTGGGGCTTCAAAACTAAATCAAAGGCCGTTTCCTACAACTGTCAATGTTCGGCTCCCCGTCAGGAACGCATGCGCCTGGTAGTTTCGTCGAAATCGATGTAGAACGAAAGGACCAAATTGTCATGGTAATAATTTCAGCGCGCCTATCGCGTCAGAAAGGGTAATATTTGGTACCATTTCCTGGCTGGCTGGCAACAACAACAAACGAACAAAAAAAATCACCCACCACAATTCACTTGTTTATTCAAAATTAAATGCCACATTGTCGGACACGATTTGAAATGTTTCGACCCTCACACTCCGTCCACGCGG
Organism: Culex quinquefasciatus; assembly: GCF_015732765.1. Taxonomy (NCBI): domain Eukaryota; kingdom Metazoa; phylum Arthropoda; class Insecta; order Diptera; family Culicidae; genus Culex; species Culex quinquefasciatus. Next base: position 200,936,290 of record NC_051863.1, read on the forward strand.
GAAACTTGTTTATCGAAAAACAAGAAAAACCGAAATGGCCAAGAAGCCAACAACGGAACCCCGTCCACTTTGAAAATCTGGAAGGAGCGGAAATTGGCCACATTGCTGCTTCCCATTCCCGTTAACTAGCAGCTGTCGATGACTTTTCATGCTCAAAACGTTAAACGTCGGAAGGCTGGCAGAACGAACAAACGATGGTGCGTCTCCACCAGTAACGGTTGATCCGGAGTTTGTCAGGGGTTCTTACTTCCCAATAAGCTTGCTAGTATGTGAACTGCGTAGAAGTGGCAAACTACAAAACACACGTGCACACAAACCGTAGTCGGAACGGTACGTCATTCATTGGACTAGACATTTGAAGGTTTCTTCTGGCGATGCTTTTCAACATGCACTTTAAGTTTTTTATTTTTATTTTTTCAATTTGGGTCCAAATGCACATTTTTGAAATAAAAAATCATTTTCGCAATACCGCAAAAGTATCAATTATCCAGAGATTCAATTATCTAAAGTGATTTTTTCTTAAGCAATTTGAATAATCGAGTATGAACTGTATTTACATTTTTTTTACATCAAAAGCTTATCAAATTTCCTGTGTTGTATTTCGATAGAAAAATAAACTCAATCATCAGCGCAGCGTTTGTGCTTCTTGGGGAGAAAACCGATAGATCCGCTGAAAATAAACCAATTTTCAATTAACGATATCCTGAAAACCAAGCACCGGAAAAACCGCTTACGGGCGAATCGAAGTCAGAATTATTTTGTAGCTCATCCCGCCCAAAGTTGGAAACATTGGTCGTGGGTGGTAATGTATCTTCTAAGTACTGTATCTGTTTGCCATGGTTTCTTCCGATGGAGCTGCTCAATCGGCAGAGCGTTCCCAGTTGTTTATTCGTATCTCAATTAATAAAACCATCCCCAAATGAGGCTCCTAACCGAAAGAGGCCTTCGTTCTGAGCTCTGCCGTAACAGGGCTTCCAAGCTAAATTCGAAGAATTCCACAAGTGGAGTCAAACCAGAGAGACGATTCTTGCCAGACCTCAGTATTCCAAAAAGGCACAAAGATAGCAAGCAATAAAAATCACGAATCTTATTACGCAGCTTATTCCAAGGATATACAATTTATTCTCGAAATTGTAAATTTTCTACTTACTCAATGGTGAAATCCAACTGCCATTTGGATGTATGTGCGATTATAGCTATAAGATCTTTATTCCGCTCAGTGGCACACTGTTGTTTGTGTGTGGATACAACTTTGAGAAAAGTCAGAAGCGTGTTTTGGGAGGGTGGCTTCTGGATTGGTTTTAGAAAAAAATGCAATAGCGAGGAGATAAATTCCTTTGCAGACATCATATTTTCACATCGTTCGATTGTGTTTCCTTAGACCACTGATTCCCGAACTATTTTTGCCCAGGCTCCACTCCCATACAACAATGGTGGGGCCCAGTGGGGCCCACGGCCATTCGAGGAACTCGTCAGGACCCACTAGTAGGGCCCAGTACCCACTTTGGGAAACATTGCATTAGACCAAAGTTTTATTTTCTCAAGCGTCTTTTTGTTTTGTTTATATCTCGAGCTCAGAGAAAAGTGCATTATTTGGTAAATCCTTTTCATTTTCACCACAAAAGTACGATGGAAGGGACCGTTCGCAGTACCAGCCTAGCATTGAAACTTTTTTTGTTTTTTTTTTTAATATAACCACATCACAAGTGAAATTTATGTAATTCTTAGTTTATATTTTCACATTGTTGAAGCTATCCGCTCCACGTAGTTCACTCAGTTATTTTAAAGCGCTGTTCCAAAAAGCATGTAACTGCCCACTCAGCAATTTAGAAAATGCAGATGTTGCATGAAGTATTCTATCCTTCCAAAAAGTTCCTTGCCAGAAGCAGACCGCACATCGGTGCAATCATACACCCAGAAAACGTCAGTCGGGTTACTCATCCGTTGAGCGAGCCCGTTTTCCAGCAACCCATCCAGCTTTCATACGATTATTAATGTTATTGCTTATCGGTTTTGTTGTGCCATAGCCCCTAGAATGAAGTCATACAATGCTACTGATGCTGTTTTCCTTCCTTCGGAAAACTGGAAGCTTTGAACCATATCGAGCTTTACGATAGTTCAATACCGCATCAGAGAAAACGAAGGAAAAGTCCGTATACGTTAGTGATCCTGAAAAAATTTGGCTCTGCAAGTAAAAGGTCCTAGAATTACCTCTCGAGGGCACTTGCAGAGAGTATCGGAATCTTTTCATAGTATCATTTGCTATATAAAGCTTTCTGATAGGGAGCATTTTTACTGGGATTTCCATGGAATGTACACTTGAAGACCATACTTGTTTTGGAAAGATCTGCCGATAAAATTCTGCATTAGATTTCTTGAATATTAAATCAAGCATACGAAAAGACTAATGGTGTGAAATAAATTACCACTATAATAATAATAGTTTTTAGATCAAAATCTAACATCAAAAGAAAAAAAAAATAGGTGCAGTTCTTGAACTAGTTATAGCTGTATTACCATTGTCAAACATGTCTAAAGCAAACACCGATCCGGTTAGTGACCTGTATCAACAAATTAAGATGAATTCCGTTTTCGTTCTGTATTTAGCAATTAGCTCGCCTTCTATAATCACTCTGCTGGCTTGTTGTGATACACAAAGAAGCCGTAACTCGGTCAGTTCTAGTGGGTCGTCTGTGTGGCTGCTTAATGAAATTGTTCCTGGTTCGGGCCACAGCGTCCAAGCGAGAGGTTCAAACTGGTGGCAAAGGACCATTTTCAGTCTCGGATCTGATATCGTGAATCACACGCCCAGAGTTCCAGAGCAGCGATAGTAGAGTTCCTGGGCCACAATGGAGAAACATCATGCCATGGCATGCATAATTTCACCGATATTGTTAATGATGAAGCGCCTGCTGGAATCGTCCTTGCAGGTCCCACGTTGACGTCTAACCCGGGTTCCGAGTCACTGTCTTTGCAGTGTGAAATCCAGAGCCACTCGCGGCAGAGCAGGAGCTGCCACTGGGAAATGATTATGGTGGCGGACACAAAAAGGACAAGATATTAGTCCGAAGGAAAGCACAAGTATCGCGAACCATCCACTCGGCACTGATGCCCTGAGACTGTGAGATAGAATTAAGACTTGTGCCATCAAACCTAATTAGCTTAATTATCATAATGTTCTGGGTGATATGATCATAATCAAGTCGAATGGCGTTCAAGGTGGCAGGCAAAGCAGATAGCGTGATGACTGGAAAGTTTTAAAAATTTAATAATGTTTTGACTGTTTAGCATACATAGGTGTTGGAAATGCTTCCATGCTACACTGTACGAAAAACTGAAAAAAAGGTTTGCGGTTCAATATAAATGTTTAAACTAAAACATGTGGAAATTAAAAAAAAAACAAATAAAAGTTATTTTTTGAAACTTCGGAAAATAGAGTCTATACTATATAATGTTATTGTACATCCTTAGATTCCAAATCCATATATTTACGGGACGGTTATTAACATGGACAAGGCTTGTCAAGGAAGTTATTTTTCAAACAAAAAAAAAAACGTCAAGCCTCCATACAAATTCATGTAAAATTACACACCGGTAAATATAAACGCTTTCGACTGTTTTCGTAACAATCTGTATAAAATCAATTAATGCAAAAAAACCAAAAACAGCAAGACCATCTATCACTCTGTAAGCCATACGGCGTTTAATCAAGCTAATTACTGCCACCGGATTTTTCCACCAAGTGCATCAAATTGATTGATTCTACTCAATCATGAAAGTGACACGTGGAGTGCCATCCAGTTGTACTTTAACATTTTTGTCTCTGCGTACCAGCGCTAAAACAATATCGGAACCGAGCAGAACTAATATTTATACGACATAAATAAACAACCGATCTCAGCAATTCTCGTCCGTAAAACAAAAGTTCATACTTCCGGTGCAGACTGGCTCGAGTGCTGAGGAAAATAAATGCATCCTTCCCCCTGATGGGTCCATCAGTTGTAACAGTACCCGAGTCCCAACTCGGAACACGTGACTGAATGTAAGAAAACGTGCAGTGGAAAATCCAAACGTCTGTGATCTGATGTGACATAGGGCTGCCAGAAAATCATCGGGTTGAACATTACAATTGACTCGGTCGTGAAAATTTTGGCAACCCTAATGCAGAAATCAAACAAACATTCGCAACATTATGGATGCATCAGTCGTTCGTTAAATAAAAGAATAGTGCATCGTTTTGTTCCCAGGATAGCTGCCACCGCTGGTACACCAGCTGATGGTGATAGTTTCTCGGATGTAAGAAGCCAACAAAAAATCTCGGTGCACTGTTTATTATGAAATCAGCACATTTTTTGTTCGTTGATAGCGCGCATCGTTTTTGGTGGCTGGTACCACGGCAAATGAAGATTTGATGGGGGGGGGGGGGATTGGGATTAAATCAATTTATAATTTCAAAAACAAATATCATGTTACTACAACACTTTCACCCGAAGTTAATCTTTCTCTTTATGCAACATAAAACGTAATTTCTCATTTTTTCCATTTTCATACAAGCACCAGAACGATATTATTTCAAATCCCATATTAGAACGATAGATTCCGCTCTTCTTCTTTGGCATCAGTTGCCATGTCACGTAACACTTTTCCGCCTATAAAGATTGATGATAATGAAAATTTTACTGCCACGTCATCGTGAGTGGCTTGGAAAAGCTTCTTATGCGGGAAACATCACCAAAATGTATTGGAAAAATTAAGCACAATTTTTGGTAAGAAAAAATATTGGCAGATAGATTTGAGATCTGAGAAAATCAAACAACAAAGTATGAACACTTTTAAGTGTAAATCCATAATTGATTAAAATGACACATTATTTCTCAGGCTTTATGGTAAGCCTATATGGAAATTTTTCTCAAAGCCGCATATATCATCTCTTTTCCATAAAAATAACTCTGCTTGACATTCCAAGTTTGCGTACGGGACCAAAGAAACCAATAAAAAAGACATCATTCAAATCCCTTTCTCTGTCGGTCTCAGCCGAGCGTATGAAAGGCGCCCGTCGATGATTAAAATGTTTATGATTAACATACGTTTTTCTCCGTTACCCTTGAAGCCAAGTGATCCTTTTCGAACCCGTGGAAAACCACTTGAATTCACCCATAAATCCAAATAAAATCATATCGTTTGCCAAAAATCTTTCCCTTTTCATCCCTGCTGGAAGGACGAGCCGCAGCCCGTTTCCAATTTCAATTTCCCGCAGATTCGTATCATCGCATCAAAAATCTCGACTGTTTTGTCGAGGATTTCATCCTGGGGACGGGGAGTTAGAAAAAATGCCAACCGCTACGTAATCCCCCTGGGTAAACGGTAACAATAAAGTGGGACAGGTTTTTTCGCTCTCGCTCTCTCTATGACAGAATCAAAATCTAGATAGGAATTTATCAATGTCACATAGTTCACAGGATTCACCCACAAGCATTGTCATGAAGGATTGTTTTGCAATTCCTTTAATTCTAATTGTAAACTTTTTAAAGATTTTCTTCAAAGCACACACCACCACAGCTGATTAGTAGTGTCGCTCGTTGTTAGGGTAGTAGAGTTAAGTGACGAGTCTCAAATCCAACTCGACACTTTGTCATGAATTGTGTGCTAAAGTTCTTACGCTGCTGCACCATACACTATCCATCCTAGGTTGCTGTAAATCCTCCGACTGTCGCACAGAGAATATCCACGGGAACTCGGGTGGATCTTTCTGCAGCATCCAATCCTTTCTCGCTTGCTCTTTTTTTGCAACTCGTGTATGACGTCAGGATCACTTTCCCGAGCAACATGAGGGAGGATGTGTAAATATGGTTTAATTTTATTTATTCCCCGCTTTGTTTTGACTGTCATGAATTATTAGCTGGAATCTGGAAAGGGAAGATAGAAAATTACTGCGGCCAAAAGTCACCAGGAGAAGGATTCTGCGTGCAACTTTTCTCAAAGATTTTCCCCGCTGGATGGTGTCTAAAGAAGCACTTTCCGAGCACCCCGAGGGGGTAGGGGGTGAGGGGAGAGAAAACTTTAGCAGTAGCAACATCTCGGTTTAAGTGTGCGATTCAAGTGCTCCACTAACAAAAGCAGCTCTCCAGCTCGATAATACCCTGAAAGCACACTCGCTAGGAGGAAAAACAGGGAGAAAAAAAAATCTACTTTCTATTTTGCTATGTGAATTTCGTCCACCCGAAAAACCTCCCGGAGCGAGAAAAGTGGGGTGTTCTTGAGAAAATAAAACGAAGGAAAAACAACGCCAAACAAGCGACATAACGAGAGATATTAATTTAGGATGTCATTTTTCATCAAAAAGCACACTCATATATGTGACGTATTATCCTGGCTTTATTCGCTCATCTCGTTTGTCTTTGTCCTGTTCTACGGGATGTGTGGAAAGTGGCAAGGAAGTGAACCTAACGGGGGGAAGGGACCCACTCAAACGAAGATGTATCTGCTTCCACCCAGTGATTCGTGTTGTTTTTATGTGACTTTCATCTGTAAAACATACAAACATGTAGTTACATGGCATTATCAGAAAGAGGAAATAATTTTGGAGGTTTGGAATCGTTAGTTTTCATATCAACTTGAACTTTTAGTGAAGGTTGAACATTATATTTTTCGATTCTATTCCAATTCAAAACTTTCACCATCAACAAAATTACGTTCAACTAAGTTCAAATCATAGGTAAAAAGCGTACTGCATCACAAATCGAACCAGTAAACTATTTTTTCTCTTTTGTAACACACTACTTCCATATAAACAGGGCCATAAAATGGGTAGCCAGCAGAAAAAGTTGGCAACATTTGAACTCAATAGCTGTCGAACGTCGTTTCCATCATCAACCTTCTCCCACTTTCGTCGTCGTTGTCGAGAAAACCAAATTGTCCCACAAGAAAAAGAAGCCCCGGTAGCAATCCAAGCGGCAAGCAATGATTGTGCGAGTAAAAATATTATGTAAATATTTTCCCTGTATGTCCTCCAACCGTTTCTTCATCCTCCCTCTATCGAGACGAAAAATGAAATAAACCTTCTGATCTTATTTTGCTCGACTTTTCCCTCGTCACTCGTACCCGGAAGCTGTGCGCACGTTTCTCACGAGGTCCTGGCCCTGGCAGCAAATAGTATACACACGTATCAATGTTTTTCATTTTTCATAAAAAATTTACCCCCCTTTCGCGCATATGTATCCACGGGGAGCTCTTTCATCTTCATCGTGCGCTATCAGTCGTTGCTCCTGCCCCTTTTTTTCTTCCTCGTGGCCTCAGCATGTCGTCTGTGGCTGCAAATGGCAAAAGGTGGGTGAGTATTCACGGAAGACAGATTCTTGGCATGTTTGAACGGCGCGTTTATATGATTCTTCATAAATCTTGGCCAAACTACACTGATATGTCATATACGACCTAGTTTGTTTCTGCTTAAACTTTTCTAGCAAAAAGAACTGTAAAGTTGTTGCTTTGCCAAAAGTCGGCGTTTTTTTTATTTTCAATTCCAATTGAAATTTAATTTCATCTCACCAGCATCGATGATGTTAAAGTTTTATTTCCCGATATCGACCAACTTCAGTCGATGGGATATCAACCAAAATGACGCAACCAATGGCATGATTTATACGCGCTCTCTTTCCAGGATCGTAAAAGTAACAATTTTATGGAAATCAAACGCCTATCTGACCCCACTCCCACACCGTCTCTATGCTCCCCAGGATTGAAAATAAAAAGTACACACTCATTGATAAAACCAACAATGATTGATTGATTAATTTGGATATCACATTTTTCACATTTTCTCTCCCAATATGTACCGATTGTATGGATATCTTGCAACCACACATACACATTTTATCCAGGCGTTCACGTTTGCTCTGGAACGAGATTGAACTGCCAAGGCGAGTGCCAATCAGGGAGGAAAAAGGCCATGGAAAAAAAAGTGAACCATTTTTTTCCAGCCAATTCTCCGCCTTTCTTCGATACTGATTTTCCGTTTACGCTCAAGGCACACCACATCCATCGAACCGACCAAGAACATAGCATCATAGCACATATCATCCTCATTTGCCCTCTCGTGTCAGGATTTGGAGCGGGCAAAAAAAAGGATCGAATCCATTAGCCTTGCAGCGACCGAATTCTGTCCGTTGTACTCCATATATGCTATATGCTAGATCTATGGAACCACCCGTTTGCCCGTTTTCGCACTTTGGATAGCCAATGAACCGCAAAACTAGACATGTCAAATCATCACCAGGATTCTCCTCCACGATGCTGTCTTTTTCACAGTCTGGCAGCAGAAGAAGATTTCCGGGAATCGATCCAAATTGGAATATGACTCCGCCGATAAGGCTAATCAGAATTCGTTGCATCTTTTTTTTCAGTGAGTGAAAGAAAATTACTGAGTCTAAATAATCACTTGCAAAAATACATCCTTAAAAGGCCGCGACCCATTTCATTTTTGTACATTCGAAAAAATGCGTGTTTTTCAATCATTTGTAGCTTTAAACGGTGATGATTTGGAAATTTGATGTTAAAGGACTTTTGTTTTAAATTGAACGCCCGTTTGATGGCGTTCTCAAAATTCAAAAAATCGTATTTTTCATCAAACATACTTTTAAAACCTCTGCCATCTTCTGTTAAAAACCGTAAAAAACTACATTATTTTTGTAATAACCCATAAATAAGATTTATATGGGTTTTCACAAAAAAAAAAAAACACGATGACACGTTATGAACATTACGCTTATACATCAAAATATTTATACACTCTAAAATATAATCCATAATTACATCGAAAGGTAGGCCAAAGGGCGTCCAATTCTATATATAGAAAGTTCGGCAATCATATTTTACTTTATAGAACTGATGATTTACATTATAAAACCGCTTGTCAGCAATCCTAATAAAACAAGAATTTCTGAATTAAATTTCAATACATGAGCAGTTCTCTACGGAATCGGTCTTTTTTCTTTAATTTTAATTTTCGTATTTTTTAATCCAGCTGAAAATTTTTTGGTGCCTTCGGTATGCCCAAAGAAGCCATTTTGCATCATTAGTTTGTCCATATAATTTTCCATACAAATTTGGCAGCTGTTCATACAAAAATGATATGTGAAAATTCAAAAATCTGTATCTTTTGAAGGAATTTTTTGATCGAGTTGGTGTTTTCGGCAAAGTTGTAGGTATGGATATGGACTACACTGAAAAAAAATGCTACACGGTAAAAAAAATTTTGGTGATTTTTTATTTAACTTTTTGTCACTAAAACTTGATTTGCAAAAAAACACTATTTTTAATTTTTTTATTTGGTATGTTTTAGAGGACATAAAATGCCAACTTTTCAGAAATTTCCAGAATGGGCAAAAAATCTTTGACCGAGTTATGATTTTTTGAATCAATACAGATTTTTTCAAAAAATCGAAATATTGGTCGCAAAAATTTTTCAACTTCATTTTTCGATGGAAAATCGAATTTGCAATCAAAAAGTACTTTAGTGAATTTTTGATAAAGTGCACCGTTTTCAAGTTATAACCATTTTTGGTAACTTTTTTGAAAATAGTCGCAGTTTTTCATTTTTTAAAAATAGTGCCCATGTTTGCACACCTTTGAAAAAAATATTTTTGAAAAGCTGAGAAAATTCTCTATATTTTGCATTTCCGGACTTTGTTGATACGACCCTTAGTTGCTGAGATATTGCCATGCAAAGGCTAAAAAACAGGAAAATTGATGTTTTCTAAGTCTCACCCAAACAACCCAACATTTTCTAATGTCGATATCTCAGCAACTATAGGTCCGATTTACAATGTTAAAACATGAAACATTCGTGAAATTTTCCGATCTTTTCGAAAAAAATATTTTCAAAAATTTAAAATCAAGACTAACATTTCAAATGGGCGTAATATTGAATGTTTGGCCCGTTTAAAATGTTAGTCTTGATTTTAAATTTTTGAAAATATTTTTTTCGAAAAGATCGGAAAATTTCACGAATGTTTCATGTTTTAACATTGTAAATCGGACCTATAGTTGCTGAGATATCGACATTAGAAAATGGTGGGTTGTTTGGGTGAGACTTAGAAAACATCAATTTTCCTGTTTTTTTAGCCTTTGCATAGCAATATCTCAGCAACTATGGGTCGCATCAACAAAGTACTATAAAGCAAAATATAGAGAATTTTCTCAGCTCTTCAAAAATATTTTTTTCAAAGGTGGGCAAACATGGGCACTAATTTAAAAAAATGAAAAACTGCGACTATTTTCAAAAAAGTTACCTAAAAATGGCTATAACTTGAAAACGGTGCTCTTTATAAAAAAATCACTAAAATACTTTTTGATTGCAAATTCGATTTTACACCGAAAAATGAAGTTGAAAAATTTTTGCGACCGATATTTCGATTTTTTGAAAAAATCAGTATTGATTCAAAAAATCATAACTCGGTCAAAGATTTTTTGCCCATTCTGGAAATTTCTGAAAAGTTGGCATTTTATGTCCTCTAAAACATATCAAAAATAAAAAAATAAAATAGTGTTTTTTGCAAATCAAGTTTTAGTGACAAAAAGTTAAATAAAAAATCACCAAATTTTTTTTTACCGTGTATCATTTTTTTTCAGTGTAGTCCATATCCATACCTACAACTTTGTCCAAGACACCAACTCGATCAAAAAA